>NC_050577.1:165617913-165917913 GCF_011100635.1 Trichosurus vulpecula | reverse complement strand
CACTTCAATTAAACAAATATTGATTAAGCCTACAATTGACGTGAAGTACTATGAGCTTCTGGGAGGAACAGCTCTTGAAAATGAAGTGTTGTTTCCAGTGTAGGAAGATAAAGAATTTTAATAGGGCAGAAAGCAGTGTAGACCTTAGAGCCCCAAATCCCAAAAGGCCAAGTAAAGCATTAATAGTGCAGACCCTGACTACACTTAATTCTCTGCATGATCTCATTAGTTTTATGGCTTTTAAGAAAATATAAAATATATCTGTGATGAAGCTCATTGGTTTTTGTGGCTTACTTGGTCTAGCTCAGAATTGTAATTAAGTGGTGGTGAATGACAGAAGATAGTGCCTGTTACTATCCCTGTATCTCAGTTAAGTGTGTGATAATGCTGGGTGGATGGCCAGATAAGCCATGAGAGTTACTTGTCCTGAGTGAACTTCCCTCAGATAGCTGGGCAAAGCTCACAGATTCTAAGCAATGTATGGAGCCTGCTGGGATTTTATAAGAACTTGATTATACTTCAGTGCCATATAGGCCTGTTATCATAAAAGTCTTATTTCTTTTGGCTTTCCCCATGAAATACAGTCTCAGTCATAAGGTATCATGTTTAGAAGGCTCTCTGGACAGAAGAGGGGAGGGAATAACTACAATTAGTGCAGATACCACTTCTTGAGGATAGGGGGTCAGAATTAAGAAATAATAGGGGTGAATATTTTTTTCAGTTTCTACAGAAAAGAAAAAGGAAAAAAAGTCTTAATAACTACCTAAAATATTAAAAAAATTAAAACAATTGTGATATGCCACCTTGTTTCCATTAAATTGGTAAAGACAGTTTTAAAACTCAGTGTAGGCAGGGATGTGGAGAAATAGAGACTCTATTACACAATACGGCTTAGGATTGGTACAATATTTTTGGAAATCATCTGGCATTATATTATGAACTAACAAAACTGTCAATATTCATTAACTCTACGATCCCACTACTAGGCTATGCTCTACAGATATTATTTAAAGGGGGGAAACAGAATTATATGTACTAAAATATTGAGCAACATTATCGATAATGTTAAAACTGGAAATGACCTATATGTCCAATGATTAGGGAATAGTTCAATATATTCTAAGAATGGAATGGAATATTATTACAAATAGGACTAAAACAAAAAGCATGAGAAGACAATGAAATGAGGTAAAGAAAACTGAATAAGAATAACATACACAGAGAATCAGAATAATATACTGACTAACAATGATATGAATAAAAACAGCAATAAATTCTGGACAAATACATAGAAGAAAAAGTTCAGAATGGAACATGGAGACAAACAGGATGTTTTTCTTTTTCTCTTGCTAAAGTTAATTTACACATCCCACGAAGTAAACTGCCAATAATAGAAAAAAGAAAAATGGGTGGACATAATAGACCATCTAATCTGGCTGACTGTTGTTTTAAGAGGTCTGGCTTTTTCCTCTTCTTTCATCTTGCACTAAGTGATTCTCAGCTGATGGTGAAATTGTGACATCCTACCTTTTTTGGTTGACCTGTAGCATTCATCCCCACTCACCAAAAAGTGTTGTCTGCTTTCAGTGACAGTAAACTAAAATCAATTTCCTTTTATAATATTTAAACTTTAACTAATACTTAATGAAATTAGAAGCCTTATTTCTCAATTTCCCAAAGTATGTAGAGAGAATGCAATGGACAGTGTATATTTTACACTTTGGAGAGTTGCCTGGGGGTACTGAGACTTGTCCAAGGGTCACAAGGCAGTGTGTGTCAGAAGCAGAAAAGCCTTTTTTGTAGGCACTTGCATGAAGGATCATTTTGGAGGAAAATATAAGGTTGTATACTTCAGATCTATTGACTAGCGCAGCACTACAAATGGTGGCAAAGTTGAAAGGTTATGGGGGAGAGAAAGAAAGAATCCCTATGGGGAGGGGGTACATTTAGGTTATTTCTCAATATTTCTAAATCCAAGAAGTGTTAGTAAGACGAATTAGATTCTAACGCAGAATAGCCAAAGTAGGTCATTATCGTGCTAACCCGCAGAATAAAGAACACTATTCTCTGCTGGGATGTGGACACTAGAATTCAAAGAGAAGTCAGCTGATATCAGAACTCTAACTTGGCCCCACCAAGTACGGGGATCTCCACTTTATCAATTATCAGCAGGCTGTTAGAATATAGTTGTGAGGGTTGGCTGTAGCAATGCTGTCCTGAAAGTCTCCAAGTCTTCAATGGCATTTAAAAAAAATTAGATAACATCACTTTGCCAAAGAAAGGGCCAAAGACTATCAGAGCATCAGAAAAAGAAAAAGAATGTGGGGAAATCAAAAATTAAATCTGTGTTGACAAGAGATGGATGGACTCATTATATAGCTGGTGACATACAATGCCCAATCACTGGGCTATTAATCATTTGCAGATCATTCTATCTATCTATCTATCTATCTATCTATCTATCTATCTATCTATCTATCTAGGGTTTGGAGTGTGCCCAGACTGCCTAAAATGGAGGCTGCCATGTGGGAAATGCCAAGTACCTGCTCTTGGGAGACAGAACTGATACATGTGTGGACATTCTGATTTGGCTTAAAGCATGGTTTGGGTTGGTTATGTAGCTGGTATGTCTGCGTCTTTAAGACTACCTGAATCTTTTCTGCAGCATCTCATTTATTCACAGCAGGAGCAATATGCAATAAGCTGTGGGGGAAGGGTCTGAAGGCCACCTTCTCCTTAGGTGCTGCTTTGGTCTTTTTTGATTTGTCCTTTTCAGTGGATAGGATGGAGTTCCCAAGCAATCCAGGAGCTTGTGCTAGAATTCATTATTATTATTATTATTATTGCAACATAAATACTACTATTACTGTTATTGCAATATAAATCCTACTATTATCATTGTTATTGGGAAGCAGCTGATATGATATCTCATTTGATTCTCATAACAACTCTATGAGGTGGTTGAATCAGAGATTAGTTTTGTCTACAAATACCTAACAACTGTTTTGACTCTTATTTACTTTTCCCACAAATTGAATGATTTAAAAAACTAAATGAATGGCTTGTTTTATCTGGACACAGGTAGAGCTTTAGGGTTACAGTGTCCTCTACTCAGCCCTACTCACTTGACCAATACGAGATCTGTTAATTAGGAGTCATTTTCCTAATTTTCAGGATGTGAATAAAATATAGTGCTTTAGTGTATGCATACATACATAGGTATATATATAGGTACGTGCATACCTTTAAAGTTTGCAAAACACTTTTTAAAAAAATTATGTGGTCACTACCCTATTATCTCCACTTTACAGATGAAGAAATTGAGACTCAGATCAAATGACTTTTTGTAGGTTCCATATCTGAGAAGTGAGAGAGCCAGAATAAGTGCTTTCCGACTTCTCAGTCCTTATCCATCTTGAATTCTCTGAAGCTTTAGACAATGTTGACTACCATCTGCTCCTTGTATACTCTGCTCTGTGGGATTTTGCTTTTTCCTGGCTTCCCCCTACCTATCTGACTGCTCCTCACCCTTAGGGATCTCATCAACTTCCATAGGCCCAATTATCTCTATACCAATGATTCCTAGATCCATATGTTCAGTCTCAGTGTCTCTCTTGAACTCTGGTGACTCACTGATTTTGGAAACTTTTGAATTGATTGTGTCCAATTCAACCTAAAACCAGTCTTACTATGTTTTCTCCCCAAACCATTCTCTCTTCCCAACTTTCCTTGCTCCCAGTCACCCAGACTGGCAACAAAGATGTCATCCTCAATTCCTCACTCATTCTCATCCCACATATCCAACTTGTCAAATCATGTTGTTTTTCCCTTCACAACATGTCTCTTATATACCCTCTTCTCTCCACCGAATGCAGCCATCACTAGTATAGGCCCTCATCACTTCTCACTTGGACTTTCACAGTAGCTTTCTAATTAGTCTCTGACTCAAGTCTCTTTCTGCTTCAGTTCATCATCCGCTCAACTACGAAAAGGATTTTCCTAAACTGCAGATCTGTTGATAAACTCCAGTGACTCCCTATTACTTCCAGGATCAAATATAAATCCTCTGTTTGGCATTTAAAGTCTTTCCCAACCTTCTGCTTTTCTACCTTTCCAGGCTTCTTACACTTTACTCCCCTTGGAAGAAAATGACTTGTTCTTGACTCCCAAAGGCAAAGCCAAGACCCACGGCTTAACACATTTTGTCTTGACAGTAGGAAAAAACTCATCAACATTAGAGCTGTCCAAAAGGGAGAATGGACTACATGGACTGCACTACTACTCCCTACTCTGCCATTCAGCTCCATTGACCTACATGTTGTTCCTTGAACATGACACTCTGTCTCGTGTCTCCAAGTCACCCAGGCCTGGAGTGCTCTCCCCTCCTCCTCAGCCTTTTTAACTTCCCTTGCTTCCTTTGAGAATAAACTCAAATCCCACTTTGTGAAAGAGGCCCCTTCCTTTTACCTCACCCAAATGCCTTCTTTCTAAGATTCCCTTCCATCTTATATCTAAATAGTTCTTCTCATGTTATCTCCTCCATTAGAATGGGAACCACTTGAGTCAAGGCTGGAATGTGTCTTTGCCTTTCTTCATAACTTCAGTGCTTAGCACAGTGCCAGTCACATAGTAAATGCTTTTTATATGTTTATTCAGTGACTGGCTAAGCAACTTAGCCTCTCACAAGACCATCTTGTCAATAGTGCACAAGGGGACAAAATTGTTCCAAGTTTCAGAAAGTATCGCTGTCCATATCATGAATAAAATTACCATTCAAATCATGTATTACTATTCTACTGAGTATGAATAAAGTTTATTACATTTTGTTATTCTCCACTAAATCACAAACAATTATACTTTCATCACTTCAGCAGAAAACACATATGTTAAGGTTCTTCCCTTAAATAAATTGTTTTGACATTTCTCTGCACTGCATCCTGTCCATTTTTGTAAATCTTTGCTGAATGATGCTCCAAGCCTTCACATGATGATGGGAAAGGCACTGTCTTGTATACAATCATACAAAGCAGTTCAGAGTAGATTATTTGAATGAGGTACCAGCTGACAATAAGCATCTGAATGTATTCCAGAATGCAAATGTAACATTGACAGGAGCCTTCTGAGACAACCTTTTCTCTGCAAATCATTTGGGGGTAAATCTCTACCATGTATTCCCATCTTTAAATCCCTCTCCTTAGAAAGCATCAGAAACTTCCAATTCCCAGAAGCCAGCAGACTTTTGAGACTGAAAATGTATAGTATGTACTGATAGCATGGAACCTCGGTTGAGTTGTAAAGGTGCTTGTCCCCTGATTACAGAGGTTCTTGCCAGCAAGATTTGAAATAATTAACCCCACAGAGATGACAATTGATGAAGCAGAAAATAAAATGGCAGTTAATAGCTGAACTAAAATTTGGGATTTTGACAACTTTGAGTGGACAAATATAGCAAATAACCTTATTCTACTTTAAGAGAGGAAAAAAAAATCAACCTTAGAACAAGGATGGATTCCAACTCAACAAAGTGCCAAGCCATTAACTGCATTTAGTGTAGGATTGTTCCTTTTGATCTGACCAGGAGGAGGTGTAGGAGTGAGTTATATATTTTAAGTTTTTATCCAGACCTGCATAAACACTATGCTGTTCAGTCCTTTTACAAAGGCATTGCTTTTTGTTAGCTATATTGAGATGCTCATTATTTTCTATGAGAGAAGACCCCAAGGCCCTCTGGGCATCAGAGCCCAACTATAAATTAATATTTATGATTAAGATGAATAAAATTTCAATGAAAAAATGGCCACAAATTAAAATTTAAAAAGCCCTTAAGTCTGCTAATCCATTTACAATGGAAGAGATGGAAAAATCTTGGGCAGCTCAGTATATTACATATTGAAAACATTTCTCAGTCGGCAAATTTTTTAATTGTCACCATTATATCACATTATGAATGTCTCAGTAATCTCTCAATTCCATTTCCTCCTATTTCTCATTCAGTTTTCTCCTCACTTTAATTCTTCTTTCTCTTACTTTATTTCTTCCTTATTTCTTTGCACTTCAGAGTTAAAAATTCTTCCACTGAAATAGCAGAAGAAAGAGAAGTAAAAAAAAAAGGGAAGAAGTAAATGCTTTTCCCTAAATCCTTGTGGTCCAGTACTTGCTAGACCATTTTACTCAGAAATCAAATCAATTATTTTGGAAAGGACATTAAGAGGTTACTTCATTTATCTAATTGCACCCAAATTACTAATAGCAGACACTTATTTAAGAAAGAACTTGAACAAATTTCATGAGAAACCCATTTCTATATTTAACATTTCTGTTAGGATGGGCAGCTAGCTAGGTAGTGCAGTGGACAGGGTGCTGGGCCTAGAGTCAGGAAGACTCATCATCCAGGGTTCAAATCTGGTTTCTGACACTTAGTTGCTGTGTGACCTTGGGCAAGTCACTTAACCCTGTTTGCCTCAGTTTCCTTATCTATAAAATGAACTGGAGAAGGAAATAGCAAACCGCTCCAGTATTTTTGCCAAGAAAACTCCAAATGGGGTAACGGATGGTCAGAAATGATGAAAAATGACTTAATGACTGTTGGGAGATTCTACTTTGTGTCTAAACCAGTCCTGTTGTCATTTCGTTTCTTTTCTTATGGCTCTATCCTTATTTAACCATAAAAGTTCATTGTCACCTACTGAGTCACAAACTCAGCAAAACCAATATTAACAGCAACAACTGTACCTACAGCCTTGCATTAAACATAGCAGGAGATATAAACAATGAAGGGAACAGGGCCTATTCCTAAGGTGATGAGAGAAATAGAGTAGAAACTACTAGGGAGTATAAGCAAATAACGGAAGGTGAAATTCAAACTGTAGCTAGCCTTTTTTAAAATACAAAGCTAGGAAGTGATCCACATGTGGGGTGAGGCTAGTCAGGAGGGCTATTTGAAGGCCATTCATGGTTTGAAAATGTTTAGCCCTAGAAATTCAGTTGTATTTCCTCTTGCATCTTGAGATTATAAATCCTACACAATCTTTTCCTCATATGGTAAAAGATGTTAGAAGCTACAAATACTTATTGGGAAATTCAAATGTGCAGGAAACATTTAAGTCCAGTTGGCTCAACTGTCAGCTCTTAACAAAATTCCTAAAGCATTTGGCATAGTGAGAAGTATTTATTTGTAATATAAAGTTCTGGTTGGTTAGATCCTGGCTCCAGTTTTAGAAACTGCCATTTTTTTGTAGGGGTTGTATTTTCCCAACATTGGTTGAGAGAGCTAAATTTTTTTCCCCTTAGAAAAATGTCCATGTGTCAAAGGTCAATGACATAAAAATATTCCAAATTTAATAGCAAGCATGCCTAAATATAGAATGGAACTGAAACCTTGACTTCCTTCAATGGAGCCAACATAAACAAAAATAATCTATGGAGCTTCATAGTGACTTTCTCAACAGACAAGTTTGAAATACACCACATTTCTTTTTCAATAGGATAACCACATGGGAAGCATGCACAATCCTGCATTGTGCTAAATCTGATTCCTTATTTAACAGAAAAAGAGATGGAATTTACCACTTCCTCTGTGTCAGGAAAACAAATTCTACATTCTCCTAGCAGGCTCTTAGAGCATGCTGCTGTACCAGCTTTTAATTATTTGGAGAGAGAGCCCGTGCTCCCTGGCTTTCCCTTCTGGTACAGCTGCTTCCTAGCTATGTGACTGGGGGAAAGTCCCTTAATTGATCTGAGCACCAGCTACTTCATATATGTATATACATATATATATATATATATATATATATATGTAAGGAGAGTACTACATAAATGGAAAAGTAGGACACAGAGGTAAGCTATCATTAATAACCATAATACTAATAATATTTGTTACTATTATTAACAACTGCAGTCAATCAAAATGTGCTATGTGCCAGACATTAAACTAAGTTCCGGAGATACAAAGAAAAAGAAAAAGCTGGCAAAAAATATAGTTTGTCAATTAAAATAAAATAAGGTGAGAACTCAATCTCCAATTTTCTGGAATCTTGTTCACAGAAAGTTGGTGGGTCATGTTTGTTGATGGGTTGGAAACATCAGCATGGCCCATCTTTGCCTGTTGTAAGTGAAGGGAGTTTGGGAAAGGTCCTTCCCTTGATGTTTGGCTTGTTGAACTTAGCTGGTTAGAACAAGGGTGCTAATGGAGGCCAAGGTCAGAGGTTCAATCCTCCTGTGGGTGAGCTAGTGTTATGGTGGTCAAGGCCAGCACCCCTAGTCTTGCCTCGTCATTTCACAGCTATGTTGCTTTTGGCCACAAGAGAATGGAGTGACAGAATGTGGACAGATGAACTCAAATTCTTTTGTCTCTGAGAGATAAGACAAAACAATCTCAGTGGACTATTTAATAGTGGACCAATAACATCATCTTTTCTTGCAAAAAAAGACATTCAAAATCTGCTTGATATCATACATATAGTGATTAATCTATCTGATAATAAAGTGGTGCTCCTTGTGCTGGCCACTAGTATTTGGGTGGGAAATAGCTTTTGTAGTGTCAGTGATCAAGCTGTATTCTTACCTATTAGCTTTGAGTTCTAGACTTCTTTGTCTCAACTCAATTTCCCATCTAGCAACAGTCAGAACAAAAGGCTACCCTTTGCCTCCCTTTGTTCATTTAGTCCCTTAGCCCCACCCTTTGGTGGAAGTTTGAGAAAGGAAGACTATAGTAACTGGCCAGGGCAGTAAATGAATGTTGATAACATTGGCTATTGAAAGCATTCCAGGACTAGATTTAGCTTCTGCCCTAATCCAGGCATCTTCCACAGATGGCTTGGTCATGCTACCTTCCTTCTCAAGGAATACCAGGTCAATTTCCATTCACATCCATCCCTGTCCCTGCCCCACCAGACCACACCTACCAAAGCATCATCTTCATTTCCACATTTGACTCAAAGTGCTACTTAAAAAAAGAAAATATGAGTAGGGGGTAACAATAACATTTAAAAGCTTGGGGACATCAGCGGAAAAAGAACTGCAACTCGTGATATGTTTGACCATAGCCAAGTCACTTTGTCACTCTGAGCCTTGGTTTCCTGTGTATTGAAGTAAAGATCCAATGATAGTTTTCTGGGTAGCTGGACTTATTAATAAATAGCTCTTTCCTATTCAGTGTAATGGAAAACATTTGATTAAGACTTAGGAGGCTTGAGTTCAACTCGAGGCTTGCTATTTACTATGTCTTTGATTTAGGGCAAGGTTAACCCTGCTAGTCCTTAGTTTTCTCATCTGTAAAATGGAAGCATTAGATTAGATGGTTTTTAAGGATCCTTTCATTTCTTGTCTTATGACCTCCTAGGAATAGCATCTTCAATGGCCTCTTTGGGACTGCCTAGTGGCCACAATCTTGACATAGTCCTGTCAGCATTGATCAGTAATTGAGGGAACAGGATAGAGACTACACCTGTGATTTTATTGGTATAGGGAGCTCCTGGATCAAGAAAAGGGACAGCTAGGTGGTGCAGTGGATAGAATGCCAGGCCTGAAGGTGGGAAGACTAGTCTTCCTGAGTTCAAATTCAGCCTCAGACACTTAGTTGTGTGATCCTGGGCAAGTCACTTAACCCTGTTTACCTCAGTTTCTTCATCTGTAAAATAAGCTGGAGAAGGAAATGGCAAACCACTCCAGTATCTTTGCTAAGAAAACCCTAAATGGGGTCATGAAGAGGCACCTGAGTGGCTCGGTGGGTAGAGACCTGGGCCCTCAGGAAGACCTGAGTTCAAATCCAGCCTCAGATACTTACTGGCTGTGTGACTCCTGGGCAAGTCATTTAACCTTTGTTTGCCTTAACCAGCTGGAGAGGGAAAGGGCAAACCAATCTAGTATCTTTGCCAAGAAAACCCCAAATGGGGTCATGAAGAGTCAAACATAACTGAAAATGACTGACCAACAATAAATGAAGAAACGCCCTCTACCAATGTAGATTGGCCCCTTCTTTGAGACTTATGTTCTTAAAGATAGTCTAGATTAGAGCTTTGAGAGGTTGAAGGCCACATTGCCAGTGTATGTCAGAGGTGAGACTTAAAGCAGAGCCTAGCACATAGTAGACACTTAATAAATGTTTGACTGACTTGAACCCAGTGATTTCTAGCTTAAAGACTAGGTCTTCATTATTATGCCACCCTGAAGAAATAAATGAGGTGAATTCAAAGAACGTTAGAATTTGTAGGGGATAGAAAGATCATCCAATTGAACACCCTCATTGTACAGATGAAAAGATGTCAAATGGACTTCCCAGGCTCATAGGATTTAGAGGGGAGGGGTCCCTAAAGGTCATCGAGTTTAACTCCTTCATTTTGTAGATAAAGAAACTAAGCACCAGAGAGGTTATAACCAGGAAAGTGACAGAGCCAGTATGAACCAGTTCATGAGAGCTAAACATCCAATGTAAACATTTACACATAAGAAATCAGTAAATATTACAAATTAGGGCTTGAGTTGTTGTTTTGTTTGTTAATTGTCTAGATTTTATAAAGTGATGGAGAAAATGTTAATAATGCCTATTAAGCTTAAAAGTGTGTTATATGTCCAGATTCCTCCTCCCAAGAGCTGATTGTTAAACATTTACCAGCACACTACTTATTATACCTTTCCTAAACTTAAACAAGTAGTAAGCATCAAAGCCTGAATTAGAACTCAAGGCTCTTGAATACTCACCTACTGCTCTTTCCACTACACCACAAAGCAAAGGAAAGGCTTAGTGATGAGATTAGTTGCTAAAGGAAATAGCATTGTCTCTTTCGTTTCCTCAGCAAGAGAAATGGGAATACAAATATGTTAAAAAGTCATGTGTCAAGCCCACCCGTCTGTTAGTTCAGTGTAAGGGAGTGTACCAAGACCTCTCTGAACTCTAAGCCGGACACACCTGCATAGGAAGGGGCTAGGAATGGGGCCGAGCAGGTAGAAGATACGGGGACTTGGCTCCTTGGGCTTGGGGCTCTCCCATTACACTTCTCTCTAGGTTCTTCTATATGGCAGAGAATGGAAGAGATTTAAGGCTGGGAAAGTGGGGAACTCCAGAGGTTTTTAGCAATTATCAGGCAAACTATTACCTGATTTATAGCTTTGCCTTCAGTGATGAAAATTTAGGAAGTATGTAGGTTGCCCATGATTAGTAAAGGTGAGGTTTCTGACAGATTCATGCTTCACCAGCAAGAGAACTTGAAAGTAATATTAAGCTTTAAGTTTCTATTAAACTTTAAGGATATTAGGTAGCTGGGAACACCTTGCCTTTTGATCCAAAAAGCTAAGTACCTAAGGTTAAACATTTCTAGGAAGATGAGTGGACTAACTGGCCAAGACTGAGAAAATAAGACAGGGGAGCTTCTTCCCAGTTAAGATCTCAGGGAGGGGCAGCTAGGTGGCACAGTGAGTAGAGCACTGGCCCTGGAGTCAGGAGGACCTGAGTTCAAATCCAGTCTCAGACACTTGACACATGTACTAGCTGTGTGACCTTGGGCAAGTCACTTAACCCCAATTGCCTTGCTAAAAAAAAAAAAGATCTCAGGGAAGGGACCTTCCAGGTGAAGTCCCAAGACAAGGATTTTCGATCTTTTCTAAAAGAGATGAAACAAACTCAAAGTTTTTTTTTTATTTAAATTGAAAGAGCATGGCAACACCTGCCTGCTCTTCCCTCAAAGAGATCAATTGAGCCATTTAGTTTAGAATCTAAGACTGTGTCTAGCACAGAGGGATTGGGTGAAGACTACGAGAACAGCTGGGAGTAGGAACATCCAGCAAAGATGATGGAAGTAATAATTATGGTAGCAGCATGATGACATCACTAAAGACAGTAGCCATGAAGCATCAGAGGCATGAGTTGTCCTTACATGTTCTTTGCCATGAATGCTCTGAATGTGAGTCCCGCAACATGTGCCCCCTGACCACATATGATTCCTGCGTGTGCCTTTCTACAAGTTTCCTACGTGTGATCACGCT
Source organism: Trichosurus vulpecula (assembly GCF_011100635.1). Classification (NCBI taxonomy): domain Eukaryota; kingdom Metazoa; phylum Chordata; class Mammalia; order Diprotodontia; family Phalangeridae; genus Trichosurus; species Trichosurus vulpecula. The sequence goes on along the minus strand of NC_050577.1, from coordinate 165,905,934 downwards.
TCTCACTGATGTTACACGTATTTGTGGGAGAGTACACTTAAGGTTGAAGAAAGAAATGTTTTGTTGCTACTTTTCCTACCATACCATTTCATGAAGTGCTTTTGTTTGAGTTAATTGTGCCTTCTGGTTGGCTGTTAAAGGTAAGCCCATTGGTGGGGGCTCAGGAGCTTCAGAAACATAGATCCATAAAGTACTTTGAACTTGAGGTAGCTATCTGATGGTTGACCCACACTGTGAGTTGGTAGGGTGCCCCCAGGCATTGACAGGTTTCCAAACCCCTCAGCCTAATGCCTAAGCTGTTATTCTACTGGGTCAAGTTGTCACCGGTATATTTTTTATGCAATGGAAGGATTAATTTTCTCCTTTGATTGGATACTCACTCTGAAAACTGAGGAAAGCAATTTTGTGGCTTGGTAAATTATTCAGAAAGTTTCCAATTCCGTCATTAATAAAATCAGGTAAAATTTATAACAGATGTCAGTGAACTCTGCTTTTCTTTTTAGACACATATCGTTTATAAATTTTGCCTCTGAAATTTAGGGACCCCTGGAAAGAAAAATAACTGTTTAACACCCCCAGACTAAGAGGTACATGGCTTATATTTTAGAATTTTACTACATTTATTTCACAGGGAGTATAGGATTAGGTGTATGGGTGATTTTTTTTTCTTATTGCATGAGTTATGGAGAACAAAGGAAGATTTCATATCTGAAAGTCACTACCATCTTGGAAACATCTGAAAGAAATCACTGAACTGGGGGTGGGGTGGGGGGCTAGCAAGATTGCACTCTCGGAAGGAACAGAGCAGCTTGAAATCTCTACCTGAATTTTTTCTGTTAGTACAATGGATGGTACCTGGGACTCTGGGATGTTTCTGAAGAAGGATGACTGAAGGATGTGTGTTAAAGATGATAAAACTCTGGAATAAGTAAAGCTCATTTCTCATATCAATTCAATATAAATGTCCTAGCTAGTTTGTGATGGGGAAAAAAGAAACCTCTTTTCCTTGCTGGCATAAAAGGGTGGAAAAAATTATGTCAGTTTTTTTCCCTGAGAATAACAAGATGCTTTGTGGTTTATCTCATAAATTGTCTGATTCCACAATAAGAGGATTTCATGGAAGAATAGCAGCTGTTCAAATCTCCCAAACCAGGGGGTAAATGTTTTATATTTCAGAATTTCACTAAATGTGTGAAGCTGTGGTTTACCATGTAGCAAAATAGCTTGTTTTGAGGATACAAAACTAAATTCTACATTTTATTCAAACCTGAGAGATTGATACAAAATATGCCTGAATCAAAATATTTCACACAAATATCTACAGTATAAATAATTTCATTTTTTCTAGGCTCTCAGAAACTTTCTCTTTTCTTCCAGCTTTAAAACTATGTGACACAGGAAAATGTTTGCATTGATAAATGAAGTTACTCCTGAAAAATTCGAGTTTATCCAAAGAGAATTGTGACTCAGGAGAGGACAAACCACTGGAGCCTTGCTCAGGGGGAACAGAATTTCCTGAGGGGGCATCGAAGCCATCTCCAAGGCCCAATCACTTTCTGCAGCAACTAGCTTTAGAGATCCTTAATAATAATGAGACCCAGAACTTTTCCACTCTCTAAGTTTTGTGGCTCAGGCCAATAGCATCAGGGAGGTGGAAGGCATTTCAAGAGGTCATCCATCTGGTTCAGACTCCTGCCTTTTGGCAGGTGAACAAACAGATAAAGCAGGGGTGTCCAACTCAAGGCCCTCCCACAATACTCCTGGCATAACCAGATAGAAATGTAATAGGGAAATACTTAACATAATACATAAAATTCAATAAAACATAGATGACATTGCTTTTTAAAACAGAGTCAATATGCAGACTGCATGAATCCTTATGTACAGAATACTGGCTGCTGTTTCTATGTGATTTTACATCACTGGTCTAAATCATTTGGAAGGCAGTAGTCTACTCCTTTCTTAAAGATCTCAAGGGCTTTATCCAGTAGTTCATTCCAAGGTCTCGTCAGCCAAACAGCAAAGACTTTTGCTCTCACACTGAACTTGCTGTTTATAGGCAGTTAGCTATTATCAGAGGCAGTCTTGGTCTAATGAAGAGCTGTCTAACCCTGCTGGAAATTCCTAATTCAGTTGCACTCATTTTCCAGACTTTTGTTGGTTTCCTCACCAGGTGCTTGTGTAGGTGGTGTTTTTTTTTTTTTAACAAAAGATGCAGTGAATATTTGCTTGTTAGATCTGTTTCATGGATATGCAAAGGTTCTGCTGGCCTAGGTTTCAGAATCAGCCTCAAATTCCATTTCATCTAACTCTGCTGCTCTGCATTTAAGCAGAAAACAGATAGCTATTATCCTATGAGATGAAGAGGTGGGGGGCTGGTTCAGGTGGATAGGTCAGTGAACCCTAAGTGCAGAAAATGCTATTTATCCAGTGTTTCTCACTCCCTGCTCAATAGAGCAAAAGACTTTAAAGAAATAGGATTGTTTCATGGCTAAACAAATCGTGGGAACATCAGTATAATGGAATATTACTGTGCTATAAGAAATGGTGAGACTGCATGATGAAGAAGTAGATGGAGAGAGGGCCTCAAAGTAAGGAAGAAAGACCTGGGTTCAAGCTCCTCCTCTGACACATACTGTCTATGCAACCCTGAGCAACTTGGCTTAATCTCTCCCTGCTCTATGCTGAGAAGGTAGGACCTACATTGGTAGGAGCAATTTACTCATTTGGAAGTTCTTTATGCCCATGAAATCACAGGTCCCATCCCTCTCTCTTATTCATAAGAAACAAAGAATATGAAGAATTCTGAAAACCTATAAAGATGTATGAACAATAAAGTGAAACACAAAATCAACCTCTCTGTCTCTCTCTCCCTCCATTCCTCATCATCCTCGTCCTCCTCCTCCTTCTTCTCTCCTTCTTTTCCTTCATTGTCTTCTGCTCTTTTTTCTTCTTCCCCTTCTCCTCTTCCTCTTCCTCCTTCTCTCTCTCTCTCTCTCTCTCTCTCTCTCTCTCTCTCTCTCTCTCTCTCTCTCTCTCTCTTTCTCTCTCTGTCTCTCTCTCAATGTAAATGGAAAGGACACCCTCCCCCGCCCCACTGTGCAATTATGATGACCAAATTTGGCTGTGGGGAAGAGTTGAGAAAAATACATTTTCCTAACTCCATTAGAGAAAATGCGTTGTAGAAGTGAAAGAGGCAATACCTCTTTCAGTCTTATATTTATGCTTTTCTTTTATCTATATTATGTTGGACCCTCGGTGCTTTGAAGGAAGAAAGGTTGTTGGCCCAGTTTAACTGGTCAATAGTATCTGCCATAGCATCTTAAAAAGTTTAATAAATACTTTTTTTAGGATGATGATGAAGGTAAACTGAAAGAAGGCATATATATTTGTGTATTTTTGAGGCCCTTCTCTCTACCCAGTAAAAAAAATTTCCATCTCTAACCTACCCACTCCTTCCCCCCCCCCCGCCCCCCAAAAAACCAGGTTTTCTGGACACAAATGAGCACTTCCCCTGGCTGTGGGCAGGTCAGCAGTATGAGTTTGGTCCATACTTATTTGATGTCCTGTGTGTGGGGATTAGCACTTGCTCTATTTGAATATTCCCTGCTAGTTCAGTGGCGGCCCTCCCTGCCCTTGCCAGGAATAGTGTAGTGTTGAGTTATTGGGGAAACAGATCCAGTTGTGGGAGGGAGACAGAGACACAGCCAAACTTATTTGATTAATGCCAAACCTACAAGCTGGGGAAGAACAGAGCGAACGTAAGGGGTAAGGTAATAAAAGAAAGAAATAGCTCAAAGTAAAATATCTGTTTGGTGAGAACGGTGAAAAAAAGCAAAGTCCTGCTCTTAGATATTTTCTTTCCGATAACATTTTAATCTGTCACCTCAGGATAAGGACTATGGTATTACTGTCTTTCCAAAGATGAGCTTAGTGGCACGGTCACATGCTATTTCTAGCTGGTCTGTATTTTTAATCAATTCCCTTTCCTCTTTTTCCCTCCTACAACAAAACTGACAAAGAATCTTAAAAACCAGAACACTATCAAATCCTTTATGAAACATTTGGGGGTAATTATCCTTTCTGGAAGTCTACATTTTTTTCTCTGTGCTTACATTTTTTTTTAATGGAACACAGTTCAGGTCTCATAAATGCTTAAATATGTAGTCATAAAGTTTGAGATGTCTCCTGGGCTTTATTGTCTGCAAATCAGCTATGCAGAGGCTCTGTAAAGGTTCCCATTCTAATGGATTTCTACTTTTTGCTGCCCCTCCCCCGCCCCCACTGGGTGTTAGATAAGCTGTTCGGAGCCCTTAAATGCAACATGAGGTGACTCACTTGATTATACAACCATGGTCATCCTAGATGATTTTTGCCATTTATACAATTAGAAGGAAACTTGAATTTGGTTGGTGTTGCATTGTCCCCATCCAGTCAACATTAAATCATTTGTTTCCTCAGTGCCCTGTATTTGTGGGGAAAAGTAGTGATTTAGGCTCAGAAAGTTGTCAGAAGCTTGAGCTCTGCCTTCATCTGGAAGGTGACAAAAAATAAATACGGACCCGAGAATTTTACGTACTTTACTGTGGGGTCTTTTCTTCCTCTCTTTCAGGGTAAAGTGTCCCTTGGTGGTTTGGAACATAGGAGGATAGGATGTTTACTGAAGGTTGTTGGCTACTTCTTAACACTGAGGGTATGGTGAGATCAAGAAAAAAATGAAAGGTGTATTTTCACACTCACTCTTGTATCCTAGAACATGGAGTTGTTACAAGTAAGTAGCTGAAGAATTCTGGTGCAGGCCATAGTGTGGTGGAAAGACTTATGGAGGGCAGACTTGGGTTAGAATCTTAGTTATTATATTTTCTGGTGCAGTTATTAGTTATTATACTTAGTTATTGTACTGCCTGGGTTAGAATCTTAGTTATTATACTTCCTGGGACAAGTATTAGTTATTATACTTAATTATTGTACTTCCTGGGTTAGAATCTTAGTTATTATACTTCCTACCTGTGTGACCTTAGGTAAATCACTTAACTTTTCTTTTTGAGTCTCAGTTTCTTCATCTATAAAGTAAGGGTATAGAGTGGGTTGTGGCTAGAAACCAAAATTGCTAATACTTCTCACTCCTTCTGTCTTATAGACAAAATTCTCTGGTCATCAACTCTCGCCTCTGTTTCATATACATTGTAAGGTTTCATGTGAAAAGCAGACTTAACTTTTCACCACTGCATATACTGAACCCTAAGTTTAATGCTGTGATTATTCATGATTTTTCTAATATTTCTGTTCATAGATTCTTTGTTGTTCAAGGATTCGGTGTGTCACAATCACACAATAAATTAGCTTTATGCTGACGACAGTTGCCAATGCTAGCTTCTTATTCCTATGTTGTCAGAAAAAAATGAAGGTTATTTGGCCAGCCAGAAGGGTCTGTACGGTTTACACAAGTACGAACTTTATTTTTAGGGACAAATTGGCTCACTCTAAAGTGGCTCCTGCTGTCTAAGTCAACTGCTAGTAGGAGTCTAATCTTGAGAGTCCATCTACCTTTCTTCTCTTTCTTTTTCTCTTTTCACACCCTCCCTGCCATTAATTTTATTTTTTCTTGCCTGTTTTGCCCCCTTTGCTTTTTCCCATTTCTATTAAGTCAGGAATCTCCAACAAAAATGTGTTTGACTTCTACTTTGTAAAAGGCCCTGTGCTCATGGTAGTAGTGGGTGAAAAGAAGTGTAAGACACAGTTTCTCTCCTTATGGAGCGTACAATGCAGTTGAAAAGACATAAGACGTTAAAGTAGAAGGACAACTAAGGATATATATGTTCATATACTATGGGTGATGATGATAATTTTTCCTATTGATAGAAGGCTTTAAAGTTTACAATGGAAAATAAAGCATATGGGAGACCGGAAGAAGGAGAGATCACTATGGAATGGGTGTGGTCAGGGTAGCCTCCACAAAAGAGGACAGACAAGAGCCAGGCCTCCAGAGGATGGAAGAGGATGGAAGAGGGCATTCCAGCCTAGCAAAATGGCAAAAACAAAATCATGGAGGCAGAAATGAGCAAGATAGGAGGAAAGGGAATGGAAAGAGGCAATTAGAACCTGAGCCAGGGTAGTGGCAGGACATAGAGAGGAAAGGATAGATGTCATGGCTCTGACAGGGGCTCCCATGGAATTGCTTTGCCCCTCAGTGACATTTGGGGCTGAAGAGATTGATGGCCTCTGTTTTCAATGGAATGCCTGGAAGATCCTGGTTTCCAAGTTATGATAAGAAGAATGTTTATTGAAGCAAAATGAGAGAACTCCAATCTTTTTGGTTTGATAAGTTAGGAACACCTTCCTTCATTCAAAAGATAACCAATTTCACATGGGAATTAAACTAAGCTTCAAACATAGTTTACTGGCTAACTGGCCTACCATCATTAAAGATGATGTCCGATGACCATTTTAATCCAAAGGGCCTTTCCAATAGACTATTCAATCCCTCTATCTCAATAAGGCAAATTGCTAAGTCAATATTGTCAATATCTAAAATCCTGGATGCAGCATTCACCAAGAAAATAAAACTATTGAACTTTCTTGATCAGAAGGTATAAGCATGTCACATATGTGTTGTGTTTTCCCCCTTGGAATGCATGAAATCAGAAGATATTCATTTCACTATGTCATCAGAAGTGAACCCATCTTGAGAAGGATCCCAGCATCTCAGAGAAATGTTTCTTTAATTAGCAATACATTCAGACTATTACCCCAGCAAAGAGGCCCTTGGCTGCATTCATACTCTTTGACCTTGTCCCATCCTAGGAATTTTCCCCCTCTCCCAGCTAGTCATAAGAAGATAAAAAATATGCACACACCCTAAAATTCTGTCCCAGATGAGTGGTTTTAGGGGATGTTTAACTCCTCTTACAAGCAGAAGAAAAAGAAAAGATTATTTACATTTGTTCCTGTGACTAAGTTTTACTGATTTTTAAGAATGATGTTATTTCTGGCAGTATCCTGACTAATGACTCAATGACAGATTTTAATGTTTGGGGAGCCACATGTAAACCTTGAAAACTCTTTTTTTCTCCTGATTAGTTCTATCTTTTCAAGGTTCAAGTTTTTTTTTTCTGTGTGTGTGTGCGTTTTTTTTTTCATCTTAAAAGGAGATAGAGCTGGTTATGTGGTCCATTATATCTTGTTTAATTTTAATTCTTTATGGTAGGTTGATGAGGGTACATTTTACTCACAATTTTTTCTCAATTTCCCTTTCAAATATCTTTGGTTTTAACCTTTCCTTTGTATTTCTAAAATGTCAAATTTTGTATTTTGTACTTGTATTTGTATTACCTAAAAATATAGAAAAAAGTACATAGTGACTAGAAAGCAACTAACACTGTGATTCCATCAGTATAATAGGGAACTCCCAGATGAGGAAATTCCCTTTACCAATGCAGGTCAGTATCTTCTCTGTAACCTCTAACAACAACAACCCCAACAGCTCTAAGGTTTTCCAAGTGTTTTACAACCAGCATCTCGTTTTATCTTCCTAATAACTTTGAGGCAGGTGCTGTTATTATTCTCATTTTACAGAAAAGGAAACTGAGGCAGACGGGGGTTAAGTAGCTTACTCAAAGTCATATAGTGACTAAGTTTCTGGGGCCATATTTGAGCTGAGGTCTTCCTGATTCCAAGTACAGATAGCTGCCTGAAGCCCTCAGAGGTCACATAGATAGTAACCGTCAGAGGTAGTACCTGAACAGAAATCTCCCTGGCTTTGAGGCTAACTTTCCATCAACTACACAAGAGGTGTTAAACACATTCTGGCTTGAATGAGATTACAATGCAATTGAGAAATATCTAACAAAATAAATAAAAATATAATAGAGCATAGATATAATGACGTTGGGAAACTAAGTCAATATGCAGGCCCCACAGATACTTATGTACAATTTAATGGTTCTCATTTCTACTTGAGTTTGACACCCCAAATTTAATGCTGTGATTATTCCTGATCTTTCTATTGTTTCTGTTCATAGATTCCTTGTTGTTCAGGGATTTACTGTGTCATAAGTACACAGTAAATTAGCTTTCTGCTGAACCACACACAGCAGCCAGCGCTAGCTTATTATTCCTATGTTGTGAGGAAACAATGAAGGCAGAAGATTGCAGCCTGGTGCTTCAGAGCAAATTAAGAGAAGAATCAGGTGAAAATGAAGATGTCCTTTCTCGTTCTGTGCTCACATCCTGTCACCTCCCTGTAGCCCAGCTTATGTTAGTGTAGCCAGAAATGAAAAAGAAAGGGGGGGGAACACTTTTTAATCAGAGTCTCCAACTATGTTTGGTGTCTCCAGCTGCTAAAGTAATGGAGAAAGGGAATAAAAATGAGAAACATGCTACAGACACCGCTAGAATGCTCACATGCACTAGTTTTACAAATCCCATGGTTAACGAAGCAGGAATGATCCAGACAGGCAAACTATCAACAGCCCTGTCCCTGCTCAACAGCTACTCATGTAGGCAGAATTACTGCTGCTGCTTCTTGTTGTTCAGTTGTGTCTGACACTTTGTGACCTTATTTGGGGTTTTCTTGGCAAAGAAATTGATATAGCTTCCCTCTTTCTTCTCTGGCTCATTTTACAATTTAGGAAACTGAGGTAAATAGGGTTAAGTGACTTGCCCTGGGTCACATAGCTAGTAAGTGTCTGAGCCAAGATTTGAACTCAGAAAGAAGAGTCTTCCTGTCTCCAGGCCTGGCATTCTATCCACTGTACCATCTAGCTGTCCCAGAATTACTGTACTTATAAATAATTCATTTACAATGACCGACAACTTAAATACTTCTTAAAACCATATGTTCCAGGTTAAAAAAGTCAATTGATGTTTATTTTCTAACTGCATCAGAGGCAGGAAAGAGCTGGATAGTACAAGCATCATTATTTCCAACTTACAGGAAGGAAGGAAGGAAGCATTTATCAAGAGGCTACTATGTGTCTGGTACTGTGTTACCTACTTTACAAATGTTAACCAATCAATAAACATTTATTAAATGCCTACTGTGTACCAGGCATTGTGCTAAACACCAGTAATACAAAAAGGCAAAAGATAGTACCTGCCTTCAAGGAGCTTATAATCTAGTAGGGGAGACAACATGTAAACAAGTGTCTACAAAGCAAGCTATGACCAGGATAAACAGGAAATAATTTAAAGAGGGAAAGCACTGAAGTTAAGAGGGGTTAGGGAAAACTTCCTTCAGAAGGTAGGATTTTAGTAGAGACTTAAAGGAAGCCAAGGTGGTCAGTAGTTGGAGCAGAAGAGGGAGAGTCTTCCAGCCATGGGGAAGAGTTATAGAAAATGGCTGGAACCTAGAGATGGAGGATCCTGTTCATGAAATAGCCAGGAGACCAAATGTTACTGGATCAAAGAGTACCTGTTGAGGAGCAAGACGTAAGAATATTGGAAAGGTAAGAGGGGGCTAGATTATGAAGGGCTTTAAATGCCAAAGAGAGCATTTTGTATTTGCTTCTGGAGGCAATAGGAAGCCAATGGAGTTTAATGAGTAGGAGGTGACATGATCAGACCTATAATTCTGCAAAATCACTTTAGTGACCTAATGGAGAAAGGTTTGGAGTGGGGAGAGACTTGAAGTAGGTGGACCACCAGCAGACTGCTGCAGCAATCAAGGTGTGACTTAGGTCTGCGTTAGAGGGATGGAGAGGGGTGAGAAGGGGGCATATAGGAGAGATGCTGTAAAGGTGAAATCGTTAGGCCTTGGCAACAGCTTGGATAAGAGGGGTGAGAGATAGTGATGAATCCAGGATGAGTGTGACCCTGAGGGACTGGGAGGATGGCGTTCCTCCCCTCCCCTCACAGGGAAGGTGGGGAGGGGGATGGTTTAGGGGCAAAGGTAATGAGTTCTGTTTTGGACATAGTGAGTGTAAGACATCTACTGGAAATCCAGTTCATGATGTCTGAAAGGCAAGTGGAGATGCAAGATCTGTAAAGGTTGGGGCAGGTAAGGTAGATTTGAGAGTTATCCTCATAGAGATGGCAATTAAATTCATGGATGCTGATGAGGTCACCAAGTGAAGTAGCATAGAGGGAAAAGAGAAGAAGGCTGAGGACAGAACCTTGTAGGACACCTACAGTTAGAGGGCAGGGTGTGATCTGAAGGAGAATCCAGCAAAGGAGACAGAGAAGGACCATTAAGATAGACAGGAGGAAAACTAGAAGAGAGTGGTATCTGGAGAACCTAGAGATGAGGTATTTAGATACAAAGGGCAGAAAAGATATAGGATGATAGTTAGTAATCCCAATAAATAAGTGCCATTATTATTATCATTGCCAGTTTACAGTTGAGGAAATTGAGGGAAGTTAAGTGACTTGACCAGGGTCACATAGCTCACAAGTGTCTGAGGTCACTTTTGAACTCAGGTCTTCCTGACTCCAGGTTCTATGTTCTATCCATCATACCTTGTCCTAACCATTAGGCCTGTCTTCAAAATAACCACCATATCATTTTATAAATGCACATTTAAATGTCATTCACATATTGTTTCTATCATACTTATAATGTATTATTAAATTTTAAGTGTTCACAATAACTTTTTGAAGGCTTCAACCTTGACAGGTGAGATTCAGTTTTGGTTCTCCAGGGCTTTTCAATATAGGCAGGGGTCTCTATAGCTAGAAATGTTGCCTTCCTGCTTTCCCAAGATTCCTTCAAGTCCCAGCTAAAATCCAGTCTTCTACAGAAAACCTTTTGAATCCCTCTTAATTTTAGCACCTTGATTACTTCCAAATTATCCTCCATATAGCTTTTTTGTACCTAGCTGTTTGTCTTCCCTATTAAACTGTGCGGTCCTTGAGACCTTGCTTTTTATCTCAGTGCTTACCCCAATGCCAGGTACATAGTAGGTGTTTAATACATGTTTATTGACTAACTTTCAGAAGAGATGGGATCTTTTGCATAAAGAGCAAAAGAAGGCCTTTCAAGTCAGTTGCATTTCCCTTCTTAATTAAAAACACCCTCTAATACCAGAAAGTGGCGCCTCATGGCTGGCTTGAGAATGAAAAGTCACTGCACTTCTGGGGCCTACTTTGCTTTGGGATTTCTGGGCAATTAACAGCCTTACAGAGGAAACCCTGTTCCATATGTGGCGATATGGAGTTCTCAGGAAATGCATACTGCAAGAGGAAGACACCGAAAGTTGGGATGAAGGATGCCTCTTTGTACCTCCCAGTACCTTTCCCATTTTTGTTTAATCCACTATAAAAATGGTAGCATGAAAAATAGCAAGGTTTTGTTTTTTCCTTTTAAGTTTTTAAGTACTTCAAATTAATTTTGAGAATTTTTAAAGGAAAGCTAGATTTCTAGGACCAGAAAAAGAGGGGGTTGAGCAAAGGAAGAAAAACAGGTGTTTATGGATGTGCACATTTTTTGCCTGGCATAAAACTTGGTTGCTAAAAAATATATGGATGCACTTTAGGAGACAAATGAATAGGCTTGAAACTCAGTATCCTTAAGAAACTTTTTAGGGATTCAAAGACTTTTGTAAAAAAACTAATTAAGGTTGGATTTTTTAAAAAAAAATGCTGGTCTTGTTATTCTTAGCAGTGGTCCCCAATAAAGCTCAGAGTTGGGTGTTGGTTTTTTTGTTTTTGTCAGTTGTTTCAGTCATGTCCAACTTTTAGTTACTCCCTTTGGGATTTTCTTGGCAAAGGTACTCGAGTGGTTTGCCTTTTCCTTCTCTAGCTCATTTTGTACATAAGGAAATGGAGGCAAACAAGATGAAGTGATTTGGCCAGGGTCACACAGCCAGTAAGAGTCTTAGGTCAAATTTGAACTCAAGTCTTCCTGGTGCTCTATGCACTACACCACATAGTTGTCTGGGTTTAGGTATAGCATAAGTATATAGGTATATATACATTATTTTGGAGCCTAAGACACCTCTAGTTGGTTAGTTAGTCACCTATAGCCTCCTTTCTTTCCACCCCTTGCATTTCCTGGAGGTCTGAGAACTAAAATTCTGCTTAAATCTTGGCAAAAAACAGTGAGCAGGCTCTGATCAGACTGCAAGCTAAACACATTTTTACTAACAAGATTAGCCCTCTTTCTGCTGGAAAGTCTCTGACATTGCACAGACTGCATGGGGGATGAAAAAGTCTGTCTACAATGTGAGATTAAATAAATAAGTGAATACCTTTGAGAGGTTATACTTGCTTATGCTGATGAAACTTACTTTTGTCTCTCCTTTTAGTTTGTGCTTTATCACTAACTGTTATAGAATCCGAGGAAAAATGAGTCCATGAAATTTAAAAATAATAATAATAATAAAAAACCCAACTCCATTCTTTGGGAAAGTGCCTTACATTTAGACTCTGAGCCTGGGAACCAGCAATCTTTGATATTATTTCTGGCTCTTGCAGTCATAATGTCTGGCATCATGCATCATGGTCTTTTAAAAAAAAATTTCCATAATAGTAATAATAGTTAGCATTTATATAGAATTTTAAGATTTGTGAAGGTTTTATTCATTATTTCATTTGATCCTCAAAACAACCTTAAGAGGGGGGTGCTATTATCAGTTCCCATTTTGCAGATGAGGAAGGGCAGAGTGGTTAAGTGACTCCCTAAAGACACACTCTGTACTCTTAATATAGTTGAAATGCATCTGAGGCATCATTCACACTCAAGTCCTCCTAACTCAAGGTCCCCAGCTTTAAGCCCTACGCTGCCAGACTGCTCATGTATTAAAGCGCAATTTCATTCTATTCCAGTCCAGTATCTCTCTGGTTCCCAAAAGGAGAGCATTGTAGATATAGGCAACATCCATTTTAAAGGCATGGAGACAGCAAGTTTGACCAGAGTAGAAGGATTATAGAATGTGTGGAAGACATAACATAAGACATAATAGTCACTGGTAAGGTAAGAAGGGGCTAGATATTATAAAGGGTCTTAAAATTCAACAGAGGATTTTTATATTTGACTTTAGAAGTAATAGGGAGCCACAGAGTTTAATGAGGTGGAGGGGAGGTAACATGGTCAGTTCTACTCTTTAGGAGAACTACTTTGGTAGCTGATTGGAAGATGGACTGGAATGAAGAGATTGTTGAGGAAAGGAGATCCATCAGAAGGCTCCCACAGGTGGGAGGTGTAGAGGGCCTAGACTAGGGTGATGGCTATGTTAGTGGAAGGAAGGGGAAATATAAGAGAAATGTTGTGAAGGGAGAAACAAGAAGATCTGACAACAGATGGAATATGTGGGGGTAAGAAGAATAAAGAGTAAGGAATGACGGTGATATTATTGATCTTTTTTTTCAGGGGAAGGCCATCCTCCTGGCCACCCAGACTTATACTTATTTACGCTTGCACTGTGAGCACTTTAGAAAATTCATCTCACATTGATAACCTGAGTACACATTATACTTTCCTAACTTGATACCTTTGGCCAGCTGGTTCTCTCTTTTAACTGGCAAACCTTACCCTTTTCGCTCTGCTTGACTACATCCTACCCATTTCTCAAGACCCTCCTCTCATAAGATCTTCCCTGAGCACTCTAGCTGAAAGTAGGTTTTTTTCCCCTCTACCCATTCACTTGACATGATATGTTGGTTCTTGATATGTTGGTTGCCATTTTTGTATGAATGCCATGTTTTTTCTCCTCATCTAGGTTGCAAGTTTCTTGAACCTCAAATTCAATTAATAGTCACATTAAATTTCAGGTTAATTAAATTTCAGATGAATAATATCTGTACTATCTCCTTCATGGTGGTATTGTGACTAAAGCATGCTGGCAGATCTGTGGTTCTTTGGTAGAGTGACCTGCCCAGGGTCAAACAGCCTATATCTAACAATGTGTCAGAATTAAAGCTACTGAGGGAGAGGTGAGAGGCAGTAAAAGCAAACAAAGCCACTTCTCAGAAGAGCTGCTTCTCATTTGAATGGAGTCCATGGACACCTCCTTCCACCTGAGCAGATGACATACTCCTCTCAAATTTCAGCTCCCCTGAGTACATCATGGCTCTGACTTGAGTTAGATCCTTGGAACCAATATCTTGGCAGGAGTGCTAGATGCCAACAATCAAGTAGGGAACAAACTTGTGGATGGACCCTTTATCCTGCACAGCCACTTTGAATTTGTCTGCTTCACTGAAGTAATGGTTCTGACTGCGGAGGTTCCTGTCCATGGCATCAAGGGAGCCCATCCCCTGGTATTTCTATAGCCAGATCCCCAAAGAGAAGAAGTACCTGCCTGAGGCCTTGGTGGTAGCTGTGAGAGCCCATCATTACTGTGGAAACGCCAAGGGTAAGGACTTTGTCAAAGTAGCCCACATTTTGGATGCCACCATCCGCAATGATGGGGACAGAACCCAGAACTTCTTGACTCCAAGTAGGGTCTTTATCAAGTATACCATGATGCCTTCCAAGTGTGTATATATGTATTTGTATCCATATATGTATGTATAAAACAATAAAATTATTATAAGACATTATTCCCTGCCCTCATGGAACTCAGAGTATGAGACAGTGTCTATTCATTTCAATCTCAAGTCCATAAATAGCTCCTTTATGATAAGCTATTTCATCATAACGAGTCTTGTATAAATGGCTAAGAATCCTCCTGGAAAAAGACATTCTCAGTGGTGCCCTAAGACAAGACTACAGGTAAGACCCTTCCTTCTAGTCTAGAGGTTATTAAAGGCCATACTAGGCAGGGGAAGAACACCAAGTTTAAAATCAATCATACTAGAAAAAAAATGAAGGAGGTTGTATTGATTTCTATCAATGTCCAAGATGCCAAGTCTTGATTAGATAAAGGAATCTGGCACTCTCTATTCTTTCCAGGGTTGTTTTTGGACTGTGTCCCTGGAGCACTGTATCAGCTCCAACTTGGATCTGCCTAACAGTAAGTGGGGTCGTACTTTCCCATTTGCTGTACAGGAAATGCTTGGTGGCACCCGGTGTGAAAGGTTTTGCAAAGAAAGAAAACAAAACTGCAGGTTATTTGGCCCCAATCCACAGGCATTGTGGAAATGCCACCATTGCTGCTCAGAACAGGAAAATTACAAATAAAATGCCCCCTTAGGGAAACACAAACTAAACCACCAGAACTGAGGCTGTGTAGGAAAGAGACAGCCCTTGCGTTTGGATCTGCCTATCTCTGTGGGGAGGAGAGAACAGAAGACTCTTCTGATTTCTAGGAACTGTTAACCTTGTGACCTACATTTTTTCAGCCCCCAAACATACAGGAAATTTGAACCCTGGGATTTCTCCTGCTAGCAAAGACATCAAAATTACCTTCCTATAGTCTTTCAGGAGCTGCTTATTTATTTCAGATCCAATTTCTCTCTCAGAGTGTTATTTTAGAGTCTCACTGGGAAGTCAAAGAGGCTAACAATAGTTAGAATAACAGTAATGATGTTAATATAACTTTGGGGGCAGTTTCTTTTTAAAATGCTAGAGAAACATTCTTTTTCTTTTCTACATTTGTAAGAAAGTTCAGAAGGTGTAAGTATCATTAAATTTGGGGCAATACATATACATATATATATATACAGATACATTCCTTATATGTATATACATATACATTTATATATTTATAAATAGAGAAGTAGTTATTTATTCATTAAGTTGTTCAAGGTCAAAGTACAAGAATGATAAACCTAGGATGACAAAGTAGGTTCCCTGAATCTCATGCAAGGTGTTAATCTCCTTCTTCTCTCCGTAGATGATCCATGAAATACTCTTTGTAGGGCACATAAAAACCCTCTGGTGAAATGACTCAACTCTAAGAAGATCCTGCTGCCTTTTCTACTCCACTGGTTAATGCTGCATGCTTCCAAAGAAATGTCCACCCAAATGAACCACTGTCATGTAAAATTCAACATGTCTAAAACTGTACACAATGACACACAGTACCATGATGCTGATGACACTGTGGTCATTAATAAGGAGAACTAAGAGATTTTGGAGGCAATTTGGTGAGAAGGTAGAATAATATGAGCCAGCATGACTGAATTTCAAGAGCTTCAGGGATGTATTAGGATAATGTGATTAACAGAATCTGATAAAAATTAAGAGTGCTAAAAGGCTTAACTGTTGTTGAATCATTAGGATTTCCAATAGCTTCACTTCTCATAGGCTATAGAGCCAGAAAGGCCTTTATAGATAAATTTTAGTTCAACCTCCTTAGTTTGTAGTGAGAAACTGAGGTCCAGAAAAGTCAAGTCACTTGCCTGAGGTTCCACAGTTGGGCAATAGCCAAGAGAGCATTTGAACTTAGGTCTCTGATTCTAAACTCACTGCTCTTTCTATTATATCATGGAGTCAATGTCTTTATGCTAATTTTATTAATAGAAAAGCTGAGGGAAGAGTGTGTTTGCCTGAGATATAGAGAGATCTCTGTGGAAATAATTTTTGCATTTTCATCTCCTCATGAAGATGAAATGGGCAAAAATCAAATTTGAGTAGGAATGATTTTCTTACTGCTAGCAATACTTCAATGAAGCTGTGATCTTACTGATGTCATTGGTCCTCTTCGAAAAATGAAGGATGAACAATGATTTTACTGGGGAGAGTATATACTGTTCCTATTGTAAGCCCTTATCATGTCATTCAGTTCTTGTCTATGTTTTCCCACATGCTCTCCCACAGGGGATCTACTCAACTTTCTGGAGGCCTTCCTCCTGGTCTGCTGGATTACCACTCATAGAATTGCACTGTTAGATATACTCTATCCAAAATAGCTAGGACTACAGAAGCTCACCCAACTCTGCAGACTCTGCAGAAGTACAAGCTAGTTCCTCCACACCTTGCTTTCATCCATAAAATTGTCAAAAGTGGTCATAGAGGCAGGAAGTTCTGTAGTAGACAGAGTGCTGGACATGGAATCAGGAAGATCTGGGTCAGAATCTTGCCTCAAATACTTCCAAGCAGCATGACTCTGGGCAAGTCACTTAATCTCAGTTTCCTGATCTGTAAAATGAATGGTAAAATTGAACTTAATGACTTCTAAGTTTCTTCTAGCTCTCAATGTATAATCCTGTGATCCTTGTGATTGCTGTGACATTTCTCAATGTGCCTTCTGTGTGAAGATAAACAGTAAAAGCCTAATTCAAGATTCTTCAAATGAAGAAGAAAACAACAACAACAACAAAGCTTTCAGAATGTTTCTAAGAATAATTTAAGAAATGGGAGATGTAATAGGTTTTATTAAATCTGGTCATATTAGGGAAGAAAAACTCACAAATCTGTTACGTTTACAATTCTATCACTAATGGCTATCATGAGTTAGGTTAAGACTCTATACCTTGTTTATGGGTCAGTAAGTGAAGGTATTGACTAGGCCTATGACACAAAATACAAGATATATGAAATTCAGGACTAATTTTGAAAATATTAATACCTTGTTATCTGACTGGCCAGTTCCTTTTCCTATTGTAGACTCTGGGATGATACTCATGCCACTGCTTCTTGCAGGAAAAATCATTTTTGTTAATAAGCTACCACCTACTTATCCCTGATATGAATCCCATTTCCCTGCCCCTTTAGTCACTCATAATTCTGGATTATGGAGATGGGATGAATATGTAGCTAGAGAAAGGGATGAGTTAGAAGAAAAGGATGCAAAATTGTTGCATTCTTGACTTATAAAATACTCAGAGATCTATACTAGAGGTTCTTAACCTTATTTTGTGTTGTGGACCCCTTTGGCAGTCTAGTGAAGCCTGTGGGCTCCTTCTCAGGATAAAATTTTTAAATTCAAAAAATATACAGGATTGCAAAGGAAACCAATTGTATTGAAATGCAGATGTCAAAATAGATGTTTTTTTTTTTAAGTTCACAGAGCTCAGGTTAAGAAGCCCTGATTAGAAGGAGACTTTTAGGATATTAGATTGATCCTGAAAAGAGGACTTCCAGAGGACAGAGACAAGAATTATGCAATATGAGAAGGCATGGATCAGTTGCAATCTGGCCTGCTGGAAGAAATATCCCAAATCTGAAGTTTTCAACTACAGCATATATTGAAGATAATAAGCAAGTGAATTAGTGTGAAAAGAAGACTGACCTTTGTGTCAAGGAGATGTGAATTTGAAACCTGCCTCTGAAAACACTAGATATGTGACTATAGGCAAGCCATTTAATTCCTTGGCATTCCCAAACAATTCTTCAAAATTCTCTGTTACTGACAAGTTAAAGATCAGAAATGGTGGATGAGTTTCTATGCCAGCAGTTCCAATTAAATCAAAGAAATCTCAGGCTAGTAAAGGGTACTTCCTCCATGACTGCAAATTGTAAGCCTTTTATAATTTAGTAAAATGTCTGAGATTCACTGAGGCCAAAAATGTCACCATCCTGCTGCCAAAACAGAGGTGAACCTTTCCAAATTTAGCTAGGCTGATCATTAGATGACATATACTTCATACTTGGGTCTGTATTGAAATCTTTCCAGGTTGGTACAATTGACCAAAACTTGTAAAAGCATTGCCTTTGAGAGCTAAGGGATAGACACCTCAATGCTAAGCTGAGGCATAGGACTTTAGAGGCCAAAGAGGGTAAAAGAAATAAATGCTTAGACTTGAAAGCAAAAGTGCAAACAGTTCTCTAATGAATTTGCTAACTGTTTTTCCTCATTGCAGGCCTTTTGTTCTTTAGCCATGACAGCTGTTATGAGCAAGAGTGGCACACTCCGTACCACTTGGCATGAAGACATTAAATAATACAAAGTGCATTTTTTGTCATTTGTGTTATATTTGAAACTATTTCCCACCATAATGAAATGATAAAAAAGAGAGCAGCAGAAATCATGAATTAACAATTGAAACTCAACTTCCACATGTGGAAACATCTGTTCAAATTGTGGCAAAAACCTATTGGTCCCAGATTGGCCTTACTTTTCATTTCAGAAAACATGAATCTTTCATGGAAAATAAAGTCATCCTTGCTTTTGAAGGACTGCTCATCATCTTTACTGTCACGCCAACTAAATAAACAGTTGAAACTGTTTTAGCTAAATAGAATACAAAGAGAGATTTTTTCCATTTTCAATTCTATTCAGTTCAACAAGCATTTCTAAAACATCTACCATGTGCCAAACACTGTGTCAGGTGCTAGATGTACAGAGAAAAACAAAATAGCCCCTACTTTCTAGGAACTTATGTTCTACTGAGAAGGGAATGAGATTAATACAGATAATTAAATACTATATATATACACACATACATACATACATATATATATATATATATATATATATATACACATAATATACACACACACAAGAGAATTCTAGGTGAGAAGAAGAAATAATAACTGAAAATTAGGAAAATCCCTTGGTAAGCAATATCACTTGAGATGAGCCTAGAAGGGAATGGTTCTGAGGATGAGTAAAATTCATACACAAGGCTAACAGTGGACCAAAGACTCCCAACCCAGAAAAGGCCCAAGCTACGCTCAGTTCTAAACCTGGCTTTTCTATTGCCTCTGGGGACAAGAGGTTACAAGATGAAGAGGTGAAGACAGCATAATTTGTTTAGGGATGATATGTCGAGAAGGAAACCATACATAGTGAATATAAACTCAGGATCATGACTTAGGAAGATTTGAAAGCACTTGCCAAGAATAGTGCATGATTCTCCCAAGTTTCTCTATAAGGTATGGGGAAAACTAAGGTGTAGGCTGGTGAGTGATTGGCTCTTTGTTTCACAATAACCCAAGATCAGAGCTAGACATAAATGAAAGAAGGAACATATAAATAAAACCCCCAAGGGTAATGATGTTCATGATGTATACAGCCATTGACCTTTGCTTTCTTCCCTATAATCACTAGAAGGGAGAACTAGGACCAGTATATGTAACTTATGGGAAGATAGATTTTATTCAGGATAAGAAAGGACTCCTGAGCACTTAGAGCTGTCCCCAAAATGCAATGAACTGCCTTTTGAGGGTCAAGTTTGCTAGAAGTATTTGGTCAGAAGCTAGATGGAGAGTGCAACTTTTTTATTAATAGAAAAAGATGAATACATCCAACTTCTACAAAAAAATTTCTAATCCTATTTTCCATATGTGACACATATGATTCTAAGTCTTTGGGGCCAGAAACAACTTGTGGCAGGCCATTACTTCAGAATGCTGATTTTATTTATTTTACTCTTCCTTATGCTGCATAAACTGAGGGGAAGATGAACTGTTAAATTACTTCTGTGGGTCAGTGAAATTTTGAGCACCCATCTTCAAGTCTAAACATTTAAGAACTGTCTAGTCTCCTAGAAGGATAGACAGGGCCACTTTATATGTGGCACCTGGTGTTTAACTACTTTGGGGGCATGATGATGGTTCTGGGGATGAGCAAAACTCAGATATCAAACAGTAGATCTCAGTGGACAAAAACTCCTAAACCAGAGAAGGGGCAAGCTATGCT
The DNA here is from genome assembly GCF_011100635.1 of Trichosurus vulpecula. Classification (NCBI taxonomy): domain Eukaryota; kingdom Metazoa; phylum Chordata; class Mammalia; order Diprotodontia; family Phalangeridae; genus Trichosurus; species Trichosurus vulpecula. Next base: position 165,885,529 of record NC_050577.1, on the reverse strand, counting down.
GGGTTCTAAACTTGGCTATTCTATTGCCTCTGGGGACAACCGTTGGTGATTCAACTCCTCTCTCTGTACTGCCCTCAATCTTTAGTCTGCTGGGACCTCAGAGAATATCCAGGCCAAACTTCCTCATTTTAAATATGAGGAGACTGAGTTCTCAGGAGAGTTAAGTGACTTGCCTATGGTCATAGAGAAAGTAAGCATCAGAGGTGGCATTGGAACCCAAACCTTTTGACTCCATAATCAGTGCTCTTTCTACTGTACTATTTTCTTCTCCTGTACCTGTTACCCCTCCCTCATTGGTGAATGGCAGGCAAAGGAGTTCTTAAAAACCATAGAAATACTGGTAAGCCTAGACTCAGATATAGCAGTGATATATCATCATAACGTCATTAGCAGAAACAAGAACAAAAAAGGGAACTGAGACCCAAGGTTGCTATTAAAAGACTACCTAGCATGGGGGGGGGGGAAGCATATTTATAACATAATGCCTTGCACATAGTGAAAGATTAACATGTATTTATTAATTTGAATAATGAAAGGGTCAAAAAGAGTTCCTTGACATGGAGCTATCTGGTACCATTCTGGATCCCCCAGAAGACTTAGAATTCTACAATCCACACAAGGGGATCAGAAAGGAAAGAAGACACGGACAGGGAAAGGTCATGGGCTTCTAGATCATAGATTTATTTAGAGCTGCAAGGAAAACTTAGGGGTCATTGCATCCAACTCCTTCATTTTATAGTTGGAGAAAGGAGGTCAAGTCACTTTCTCAGGGTCATACCACTAGTAAACAAGGAAAGGTAAGCTAGGGTCCCTGTACATTCTTGCATGGGCAGGGAAAGACGGTTGTCCCAACTGCAGCAAACTCTCCGAAGGGTAGCCTGGCAAACACCCAGTGCTCAGATATAAATCTAAATCTGCCTCCAAGTGAAGGGATCAATAAATCCCGAAGAGGGCAAGCTCAGCCCCATGGCACAGCCATTGTCGGAGGCCATTTCTATTACCTCCACATTGGCTTGCCATTGCATACTTCTAATTAGCAGCTAAAGAAGCAGGCACAGAGGGCCCAGCAGTGGCTTTTTCTCTGTGGAGTTCTCCTAGGGAGGAAGCTGATATATCACTATAAAAGCAGGAGAGATATGGAAGCAAAGCCAAAGGAAGATTGTCCTACTTAAGCCTCTGGAGCTGTCCCTTCAATGCAAATCCAAACATTCTGTGGGGAACTGGTTGGGGGTTGGGGAAAGAGAATTATTTAGCCCTTACTGTTAATTAAGGGATTTGGCACAGGCCACATTAAGCTTAAAGATACAAAGACCAGGCAGCCTGTTTGGTTCCAAACATCAAGGTGATCTGGCTCATAAAGAGGGAAAGGTCCAAAGCTATTTGAAATGTCTTAATGGAATAAGCCCACTAACTTAGACATTCTACCACTCATGGTGGAACAGTAAATGGAACACATACCTCAGCACTAGAGGCGCTGAACACGTTCCCCTCCCCCAGTCTATCAGATAAAAGCAGAATCCTATCAGAACTAAAAAGCTCTAACACAAGAGGTTTATAAACCCTTGCAGGGAGGGGGGATGTTTGTAAAATTGTTTAAAATTTTTTGACAGCTGTATTTCAGAATGATTGGTCTCCTTTGTAATCCTATGCGTTTTATTTTATGCCTTTAAAAACATTATTCTGTGAAGGGCTACATAGGCTTCACTTCACAAGGTGTCCATGATACAAAAGAAGGACAATTACTCCTGCTCTAAGGTTCTCTGAGATGATGTCAGTCGATGTATGTTGTATCCTGGCCCCCTTTTAAAGTCCTTATTGTCAAATAGTCCCCAAAACACCTGGGTTAATGAAGTTTCCTTTGCCTTTTCTTTGCCATAGATGAACTAGGTGAAGCACAAAGGGTAAAAATGTCCATTTTCAGAAGTTACTTTTTAAATGAGAGAGAAAGGACCCTTCCCAAATTCAGGACTCTTCAATCCTGCCTTCTTGTTCTAGGGACTCAAGAAAATGTCAACAATCTCTCCTGATCCATTTTGCTTCATCCTTCACCACCTAGGGATAGGGCTTGAGCCTGTGATTTCACTGATAAAGAGAGCCCCCAAGTGAGGGAACTACCTTTACCAATGCAGGTTGGCATCTTCTTTCTAACTCATTGTCTAGGAGAGTTACCCAAGGCCCTAAGAGTTTAGTTAAGTGACTTGGTCAGGGTCACATTACCAGGTTGTGTCAGAAGCAGGATTTGGCTCTAAGGCCAGCACTCTACTCATTATGCCATATTGCCTGGATACCTCATAGATTTTGTGAAAACAACAGCTCTAGCAACACTCATAACTATCTTCATACAGGTGGCACTGGTTCTCGTTCGTTCTCTCTCTCTCTCTCTCTCTCTCTCTCTCTCTCTCTCTCTCTCTCTCTCTTTCTTTCTCCCCCTCCCTCCCTCTCTCCTTTCCTCTCCTCTCTCCTCTCTTCTCCTCTTTCCCTCCCTCCTTCTCTCCTCTTCTCCCCTCCCTTCTCTCTCTCTCCCTCTCCTTCTCTCTCTCCTCTCCCCCCTCTTTCTCTCCCCCCTCTTTCTCTCCCCCCTTTCTCTCTCTCTCTCTCTCTCTCTCTCTCTCTCTCTCTCTCTCTCCCCCCCTCCCTCTCTCTCTCCCTCCCCTCCCTCTCTCCTCTCCCTCCCTCTCTCTCTCTCTCCCCAATCTGCTGATGTTCAGAAAAAGCTTTAGAAGACAGACAAATCCCACCTGGTAAACAGCCCTGGAGATGCACCATGGTTTCAACATGAGTTGCAAGAATCGAAGGTTTCCAGCTCGGCAGGTCCTTAGTGCCCGGGCCGTCAGGTTCCACACCAGGCTGTCCCAGCTATATAAAAGGTCTTCAAAACTAAACAGTACAGCAGCCATGCCAGCTATGTGCCCAGTTGTACCCCTCTCTGATTCCAAGTAACAAACCAGATGACTGGACTTCTTAGGAACCACGAAGTTCAAATGTCACAGTGTTTTAATCAAAAAAGAAAAAAAATGCAGCCAAAATAAACTTTGTTCCTTCTTCCTTAACCTTTAACCCTCCTCCTCCCAGCACCACTAATCTTCAGGGACTGTTTTCCTTCAGGGGTTGTGGAATGACTTCTTAAATCAAGATGCTTTTCCTCTACCCCTGGGAATTACCAGGGACAAGGTGAAAATATCTTCCTCTAGCAAGTAGATAGTCACACATCCCTCCCTTGTGGAAGACTGATGCTTGCTTTCAAGCTGACTTCTCAGCTGGTCACAGCAGAACCCGAAAAAGAGCTAAAATCCAAAGCCATCACTAAGTTTTCAAAGTGCTGGGATTCTTTCCAAGGGGAGAAAGCAGAGGGGAAGAAAGAAAAAAAACTGCTGTCTCTCTCTGCCAACATTCCCAAGACATTCCATGTCTTTATTTAACCCTTTCAAATTCAGCCACCTAAGGCTGTTTTGCATGGACAAAATCATGTTTAAATTATGGGAAAACCAGTCTCCCTCCCAGTCTCCAGCCTCAGGAAGCACCATGTGTGATTTAGCAAAAACAGAAGTATATTCTTTGGATATTTTGCAAGTTTGGGTTAGTATGGAATGAACCTAAAGAAACGTTGTTGAAATTTTAGAGGGAGGTGACGAAAAGGTGGAAGAGGCATTATAGACCATCATCTCCCTTAAAGGCTGTTTTCAGACAAGCCTTTTCACTATTTGGGAGGATAGGGTAGCCATATTAGGACACATCCATGAAAGAAAACTCAGTCAAACTCTTGGCTCTGGGATGCTAAGCATGTGGTAGTTGTTTGTGATTACAATTACAGGTCATTTTATATGGTTTTACCAAGCTTCAGAAGTGCTGCATCCAAGTCCTATACATTCGAACTTTGATCTATGGGGAATGGAAACTTTATCCCACAATATGTAGCAATAAAAAAAATCCACTGTTTCTTCTAGTGGGCTTCCTAGCTTGGGATATAAAAAGGGGATATGCCTGAAAGACCAAACAAACAATAAACCATATCCTGAAGAAAAAAAAAAGATGAAATGGAGAGGGGTTAATTGCTTCTTCATGCAGTCATTTTGAATATGGTGTCATAAAAAACCTATCATGTTTCCCTTAGTATGCTTATGAGGTGTAATTTAGCCTTCTGCACATTCTTGGCTCTCTCTCTGGGTCTCAGACTTCACATAAAATTCTCAAGGGTGGATGCTATCATATCAATGACATTCCACGATTATGAATGAAGGGAATATAGAAAAAATACTGGCTCTGTAAATAGAAGCTCCAGGTTCAAATCCCCCTTTGGATATTTTGCTAACCATGTGACTTTGGACAGTGAGTTTTCCTAGGTCTCAGTTTTGTTGTTATTCAGTCTTGTCTGACTCTTCTTGACTTCATTTGAGGTTTTCTTGGCAAAGATACTGGAGTAGTTTGCCATTTCCTTCTCCTGCTCATTTCACATATGAGGAAATGGAGGCAAAGAGGGTTAAGTGACTTGCCCAGGGTCATATAGCTAGTAAGTGTTTGAGGCCAGAATAGAACTCAGGAAGATGAGAATTCCTGACTCCAAGCCCAGTGTCCTATCCACTGTGCCACCTAGTTGCCCTCAGTTTACTCATCTATAAAATGAGATGGCTCACTTCTAGGGCTGTATCCCAAAGAGATCATAAAAATGGGAGAAAATGTACAAAATGTACATGTACAAAGATATTTATAGCAACTCTTTTTGTGGTGGCCAAGAACTGGAAATTGAGGGGATGCCCATCAACTGGGGAATAGCTGAACAAGTTGTGGTACATGAATGTAATGGAATACTATGGTGCTATAAGAAATGATGAATGGGCAGACTTCAGAAAAACCTGGAAAGATTTATATGAACTGATACTGAATGAAGTGAGCAGAACCAGGAGAACATTGTACACAATAACAGCCACAGTGTGCGATGACTAACTTTGATAGACTTAGCTCTTCTCAGTAATGCAAAGATCTAAAACAATCCCAAAAGACTCATGATGGAAAATGCCATCCACGTCCAGAAAAAGAATATGGAGTCTGAATGCAGATCAAAGCAGCCTATTTTCTTTTTTTGCTTTATGTCTTTCTCATGGTTACTCCCATTCGTTCTAATTCTTCTACACAACATGACTAATGTGAAAATATGTTAAACAGGATTGTATATGTAGAGCCTATATCGGATTGCATGCCATCTTGGGGAAGGAAGAGGAGGGGAGAGAGGGGAAGAAAATTTAAAACTTATGGAAGTAAATGTTGAAAACCAAAAACAAATAAACTTATATTAAAAAAATACATAAGTAACTTTGAATAAAAAAAGAGATGGTTGGACTATGTGGCCTCCAAGGTTTGTTCTAGTTTTAGATGGATGATCCCAACATGCCATTATGAAATCATGGGTATGATTTTAAAACAATGACCCTCCAACTAATGTCTTTCTTCCTCTTATGGTGTTTTTCCACTTTCCATGTTTTTCTTCATGGTTTAGTTAAGAAATGAATGTTATTTCTACCATAAAACCCATTTTAGAGAGTTGTAGCATTTAGCTACAAAACATTGGCCCAAAGCTAAAACCATTGTAGGGCCCCAGCATCATACATTGTTCTAGTTCCCTGAAACCTCTTGTGGATTCATTTTAGGTTGAAAAAGAAAAACGAATACAATTTTTAAGTTTCATTTTAGTTTTAAAAAGAAAAACAAATACAATTTTTTTAGTTATTTACAATTTCCCCATAAACTCAAAGACTACTTTCATACAAAAATTTTTTTTACGTAAAAACAAACAAAAACCCTCCCAAAAACACAATGTGGAAAAAGACGGGTCCATTAACATTAGCTAACTGCTTTGGTATTTTCAAGGAACAACAAATGGATGATATAGTGCAGTTAACTACTGTATGTGTGCCCTGAGCTCATTCCATACATGCTCTAGAGAATTTTGGCTATGAACCAGACTCCTATCAGAAAGCATGTAATTATGGGACAGATAGGGATGTTGCTAAAGAAGATGTTTCACTCTATTGATTAAATAATATGACTTTCAAAAAAGCCAATTTCAATATGTATTTAGCCGACTGACTGGAACAGGAGTCCCTTTAAGTCTAAAGGTGCCTTGATAACATTTTTCAAAAAAATCTGAATACAAAATACATTTATTTCTGAGGACAAAAGATCTGGTTCAGACTCAATTGGAATCTGTATGACTTTTGCAGAATGGGAAAGCTCTCTAAAGGGATTCTTTGTGTCGTCGTAAATTTGAGGTTCCTAATTGGGTCCTCTCTGATTGTATTTCTGGAAATCTGACATGCTCCCATGGATATGCATGGTAAGAGTGGCTTTACATCCATGCCAAAGACACTGCCCTCATTCTCCAGGGCAAAGTCAGGACCCCTGAATTCCTTCCTCTGCTATAGACCCATAGAGAGGTGATTTACTGAGACAGATTTTCATAGGGTGGTTTAAGAGAGAGCTGCTTGACCAGGATAGGTATGTAAACCACAATAATGTGTACTTATAGAGAGCTTTCTAATTCTCCACATATTTCACAGGCTTTATTTCATTTAATCTCTGCAACCTGGTGAAGAAAGAAGAAAGGAAAGAAGGAAGGAGGGAAGGAGAGGGAGGAGCTAGAAGGAGGAAGGAAGAAAACAAAAGAAGGGAGGAAGAGAAGGAGGAAAAGCAGGAAGGAAAGAAATAAGCATTTATCAAGCAGCTACTATGTGTCAGGCACTGTGCCTGCCACTTTACAAGTATTTCCTTCAATTCTCACAATAACCCTGAGGGTTAGGTCAGGGGTGGGGAACCTGCAGCCTCAAGGCCATGTATGGCCCTCTAGGTCCTCAAATGTGGCCTTTTCACTGAATCCAAACTTCACAGAAAAAATCCCCTTAATAAAAGAATTTGTTCTGTAAAACTTGGATTCAGTCCAAAGGCTGCACCCAAGGACCTAGAAGGCCACAGGTTCCCCACCCCTGAGTTAGTTATTTTTCCCATTTTCCCATCGAGGAAACTGAGGCAAACAGAGGCTAAGTGACTTACTCAAGGTCATACAGCTAGTAAGCATCTGAGGCTTGATTTGGTAGGCATGAGCACCTAGTTTATGGGCTAAGTGCTAACAACCAGTTCCCATTACCATCGATTCTTCCCATTCCCCTTATACCTGAAACTAATGTAAGCCTGTGTGCTCCACGAATACATGTGATAGACCGGTTGGGGCATACGTCCAAGCTAACAAAGTTAGTTGTGATTGACCTAGGACAAGGATTGTGGGCTTCTTACTCCAAGTCCAATGCCTCTCCCAACCCAAACACCTTTTGAGCTGAAAACATCTCTTACTGTCTCCATTCTTTCCTCATCACACTGGGAAGATCGAATTTTATAAGCCTATTTAGAACCTATTTAGAAGCTGAAGGATAGAACATGGAAGGAAAGGTAGAGCCTAAAAACAAAGAGACAGAGTTTGTGCTAATCAACAGAATGTCACACACAAGCTGGAGCTAAATCCCTTTTCTTCAAGGAGATTGTTGTCTGATACCTGACACCAAAATACTTTTAATCAAAACCCAAGAATGCAAGGACCGAGTCAATTAGTCAACTCATTAAGCATCCACTGTACACTCTGGAAAGTTATACACAGAAATAGATTCACAGATTTAGAGTTAGAAAGGGCTTTAGACGTCAGAACGTCCAACTCTGGCAATTAACAGATGAGGAAACTGAGGCCCATTGGGGAGAAATGACTTGCTGATGGTCACACAGGTACCGACAGGGCCAGAATTTGAATTTGTCTTCTGATTCCCAATTCAACAGTCTTTTACTTACACCAGATCTTCTCCAAGCATGTTTTGTGGACCCCTGAGGGTCTATGAGACTCCTTCAAGGGGTCCATGAGGTCCAAATAATTTTTGTAATAATACTAGGACATTATGTGTTCATTAAAATACTACTCGCTTTTCCAATTACATATCTGTGTGAGGCCAGATTTTCTTCATAAACTTCAACCAAAACAACATGTCTCAACACTGAATGCAGAAATATACATGAGAATTCAGCTGTCTTCTATTAAGGGAGACATTAAAGAGATTTACAAAAATGTGTAAAATAAGGCCACTCTTCTCACTAATTTTTTTGTTTGTTTTGGAAAAGTTCTTTTCCATAAAATGTGTTATTTACAACAACATATAATGGATTTATTGTTATTTAAAAATAGATATTTTAAAAATTTATAAGTTTTAATTTTTCATATGGTAAATATCAGTAGATGACCCACATAAACAAAATCTCTTTCATTTTTAAAAGTGTTGAAAGGGTCTTGAGACTAAAAAGTTTGAGAACTGAGTCTCTACACTCTACTATAAATAAAAACCATGGTTCCTTAGTTCTATGAATGGGAAGAGAAGCTAAAAAACAGTTTCTGGAATTAAGAAAGGTAGCAATTCAGGATGATTATTGGTGTAGGGAAATTTCTGACCCTCTATAAAAGGGAAAGAGATAAGACATTAAATAGTCATGGGATGCCAACCCTCCCATCTACCCCTAACACATCTCTGCTTCCCTTCATATGTGTTCACCAGGATGAGTCATCCACCTAATTATCACAAGCTCCAAATGGGTTAATTTTTGCTGCAGAAAAGGAGTCAACAGCTGTGTCTTGCTGGGGCTGAAAGTGGGTTGGGTGAAAAGGTCTGAAGGCAAAGTAGATTTATCTCGACTATTATACAATTTGATTCTGTCTCATGGAAAATACTCATCAGCATCCTATGAAAGTATTAGGCAAGTGAGCAGCTAGCTGAGAGGGGATGGTCTTTGGGTAATTATTCACCTCATTTTCCTTTATTCCAGCCCATTTACCTTTCTCCCAGTATGTGCTTCCTGTCCCTGTTCTCAGTTCCTAGTTCACTATTTTTGTAAAGAACTACTAAACATCTCTGTCTTAGCTCTGGGGATGTTTTAAGACTTAATTACTGCCTTGAAAAGGCTTTGAAAAGCTCTAAGTTGAAAGTGATATATCTTGCAGTTATTATCAATGTATAGAGTATATAAATACACAGAAATAACAGTACACAATCCTGGGAAATACACACATATGTGTATATATATGTATACACACATACATATTACATATATACACATACACAGAGCAATAGAAAATTACATTCAGAAACATAATCTGAGCTCCTCATAACTATTCAGTTATTATTTCCTGCCATCTATTTTAGAAAATGTCAGGCATAACTTTGACTACAGAACTCCCACACTCTGCTGATAGGCCAAAGGGTGCTACTTGAATGCATAAATAGATATATTTTTAAAAAATCCTCTGGGATGAACTTCTTTATTTCATTATGGATGAGTTCTAAAGGTAAAAGGCAATCACCTCACCATGAAAACCCAAACTTACTAAAGCCCAAAGTCAAAAGAGTTTAACTAGAAAGTTAATCAATAGGGCCCTGGTCCAAGGTTGACTTGGGGCCCTGGAAGAGTTAAAAGAGGACTCCTTAACATTGTTCAAAAACTTCTAGATTCTAAACAAAGCAATTCATAACCGGTTAGGAGAAAGGGAGTTAAGTCTCTCAAGGAATTGTTAACCAATAACGTTTGGGGGCAGAATACAGGTAGAAGGATTAGTACACATTTATTAGATGTTGCCTCTTTCTGGGCCACATCTGGATTTTTCACTTCTTGGTTCTACCCTTTCACCCCTACCCCCTATCTCTGGGGCCCCCTGTAGCCATACACAGGATCCAAACCTGGATTTAAATTCACTGCACATTTAGGTCTTTATTTTTTCTTTCTATTGTTTTATGAGAACAAATATCACTTGTTTTTAAACTTCCAACGAATGTTTGATGAGCCCTATGGTGCCAGGATATGACAGGGTCTTTTGAAAAAAAGACAATCTCAAAATGTTGTTATCCGAATAGTGTTTCTGCAGAATATACCTTGCCATAGGCAGGGAGGAAGTGCGTAACAGGCCTGGAATGGTCCATTGAAAAGACCCAGAATGCCATGTAGGGGAATGATCCTCTCATTTTGCCCCAAAAGCCATTCCTATCCAGATTTCCTAAAACTGCCTCTGCAGTAACACAATCTATGATGCAGATGAGATTGAGGAACCAGTTTTTCTTTCCTTATCCCTTCCACATCAGACCTCAGTCTGCAACATCCTAGGGGAAAAAAGCGCCAAGCTTTATGAAAAGTTATAGAGTCTCTTTTCTTTACAAATGTCATTTCTAGGGTCCTTGGAATACCACATGTAGAAAGAGAATTTTGTCATTCAGTTATGTTTATTTGGCAAAACTTGGACCAGAAAGATCTTTTAAAAGCTTTGAGACCCTTCGATGCTGAACTCCACACACTAAATGTCATATTTAAGTCTGGATAGCATCCTGATTGTGACACCCAAAGAGTTATCATCATTTCTGGACCAGAGAATTCAAGAGACATGATGATAAAAACAAAAGCGAGAGGGGGATTAAATCACCACTTTCATCTTTTGGAGAGTACAGCATAATGAAAATAAAATCCTGCTGGTCCAGTATATAAAAATATTTTAGGTCCCTGGGAAAGTACAAGGAGAAGTAGGAACTGCCCTCTGGAGTAATTGTCAGAGCAGCAGGCCAAGAACTATGTTTAGAAACACTCTCCAAAGGTCTACAACTATTACCCAAGCTGATCCTATGGCCGTAAAAGTGATCTCATTATACCAATTACCTCAGCCACAAAAATAAACACTTGCCCACCCACATACTCAGGACCTAAAAGAAATCAGAACATCAAAATAAACATCTTTAGACCAAATCGGTAATTCAAAGTGTATTTTTTCTTTTTCTGAATTCCTTGTTGGTCAATATCAGGGTACCATGCTTCATGTTTGTTTCTCTTCAAGGGGTGAGGAGAGACTGTGTTCTGAAGTCACAGATAGGTGCTACATTTACCTTAAGTGAATTAACTTAATAATGTTGATAGCCTCGTGTTCTTTTTTTTTCTTGGGGGGTTGGGGAAGGCAGGGCAATTGGGGTTAAGTGACCTGCCCAAGGTCACACAGCTAGTAAGTGTGTCAAGTGTCTGAGGCCTGATTTGAATGCAGGTCCTCCTGATTCCAGGGCCGGTACTCTACTCACTGCGCCACCTAGCCTCATGTTCTTTTTACCTGAAGTTTTAGAAAGAGATTGGGCCTATTGAAGAAATTAGGTGTAAGTATGGTTTATAACAGATAAGAATGCTGAAACTGGAGACAAGAAAACCCCAAATTCAAATTCTACTCAGGCACTTACCAATTACCTCCTCTCTAAAATGATTATACTAAGTAAGGCTTATATTTCTATTTCAACACTTTAAGGATCTGTTCTTTCATCAGAAAAAATAGCACCTCTAGTATTGCAGATTATAACTCCTCCATACTTTACTAGATACCCTTTATGAATTGTTGTAGGAAAAAAAATCATTATCTGACAGCCGACCCTTTGGTGATAATCCCCTATGAACTTTGCTATGTCTGTCTTTGGGGGAGCTAGGTGGAGGAGTGGATAGAATGCTGGGTCTGAAATCAGGAAGATTCATCTTTATGAGTTCAAATTCAGCCTCAGATACTTACTCGCTATGTGACCCTGGGCAAGTCATTTAACCTTGTTTGCCTCAGTTTCCTTATCTGTAAAATGATCTGGAGACAGAAAAGACAAGCCACTCCAGTATCTTTGCTAGGAAAAAAAAGTCAGACACAACTGAAAAACTACTAAGCAAAGAAAAAATTCCAGTCCTTGGATACCATGAATATGGTTTGTTGGCAAGTTGGTAGGGAATCCTTTTCAACTAGATGGGTCACGCTAGAGATTGTGCTCTGCTGGCATAGCTTTCAAGGAGCGTGCTACTTCCATAAGGCAGTGGGGTGTGGCATTAGTGGAAGAAACACTATAGAGGAGGAAAAGGGGTTTTAGGGAAGAAAAATGTTCTATTCAAGTTCACCACACTCACTGAATGCTAGTATAAATCACTGACACTAGGCAGAATGCTTTAGAGACCCTTGGGTAGGGTTGTGCCATTCCCCTCTAAACCTTTCCCATTGTAAACTCCATCCAAAGGATAAAGCAAACTCTCCCCAGAATGACCTGATTTTTAAGGATATTTGTATTTTTCCCCCAAACCAAAATTGATAGAGATAGTAAAACTTGTTATTTTATCACACAAAGCCAGGCCTTTTTAAGAACATTTTTTGTAATTTATAAACTACTGACTAAAAATTTTGGCCTGGGCATCCTCATAAAGAGTTCACTTGGATAAAATCCTATGTGGGCTTTGATTGGTGATTTTGTGTGTGTATATAGCTGTGCTCCTATTTAAACTGGCTTAATTATAGGTGACTTTGTGGATAATGGTTACGGAATAAAGACTTAGATAACCAGAAGTACATTAGGGTCAAGGACAGGTATTCTTAAACAGCAGGCTTGCAATCAGGAACCTAGAAACATACATGAATTCAAGATCAAGGAGAAGCAGCAGACTTTAGCAGGCAAGTAAAAGTACAGACATACAGAAATACTTCAGAGTTCAAAGCAAGCAATTAATCAGAAGTCAAGGAGACAGACAAGAACCAGGAGGACACAGGGGTAGCTATCTGGATAGAGGGCAGCACAGAGATTCACAGGATCTTAAGGGATAAGACAAAGCAGGTTGAAACAAATATAAAGGGCATCAATACCAAGAAAACCTTGAACACAAAAGCAATTCTCTGATACAATCAATAAACATTTATATGCTTGCTAGGAGGACAAGAGCTAATCTCTGTAAATGGTGAACCTAGCACTTAGAGGTGGAAATAAGTGTGAGTTGGAGTAGAGGGTGAATAGGCAGAGAGGCAGAGAAGAAGGTAGATCCTGATAGAAGGGCTTATCATACGTCTAACCTTTTATAGATTTACCTGGCACATAGTAGATTGTTAATAAATGCTTATTGACTGATCTACTGGATCTTCCTGAGTCCTGCCAATTGTTGAAAATGATCAAATGTTATATTTGTATGAGTTGCCTGGTAAACTGAAAAAATATTAAGGTTCGGTATTTGTAAAGGGTTGCTATCTCAACTTCACATTTTTGTGGACCAAAGCAACTCTGAAGGCAGAGAAGTAGCCCCAGGAGCCTTAGAAACAAATGACTGAAAAAAATTGACACAGTCTACAATTCAAACAGAAACTATTAAGTGAATCCACTCAGGTTGTGAAAGAATCTAAAAATCTGCAAAGAAAATTGCCCTTCTTATCTGATTTACCATAAAAATACTCAATAACTATTTTTCTTTATTAGATAAACTTGGACCAGAGAGGAAAGCTTCTAAAGGCAGAAACAGAGATGAAAATTAATATTCAACAATGGAGAAAAGTTTCAGAATTTTCTATCTTCTGTTACTCTCAGTGCAATTAAAATAATGCCTTCATTTTACTTAAAAGCGACTTGACTCCTTATTAATTAACTCTCTAATAATGAATAGGGTTTTGCTGTCCCCCATGACTCTTAGAACTGAGTATCAAGGGTCACACCATTGTCTCCTATCACAAAAGTGGTTTTGTACTCCCAGTAGTGGAAAGTGAGCTGCCCACGAGGTAGCTGAGAAATGAAGCTGACAGAGATTGGAGACTGGATGGGTTTTTAACATTCTTCCTCTGGGCTCAGTAATATGAGCTACTTCTTCCTACCTGGGATGATATCTCATGAAATTTACCTGACAATTACATAAGAGGAGACTATGCTCCTGACATCAAAGTCATAGCTTTCTTTCTTGGTTTGAGGAGACAAATAAGGAAAAATTAAATTGGGGCAAGTGTGTTCTAGCTTCCACCAAAGTCTGATTCCATGGTTCGTTGTGGCATTGTTGTAAGCCTATGTTCTTGAAAGCTAAACCAGAGTCATAGGCAAAATTAGCTTCAGTATTTGTAAAGGTTTGCTGTCTTCACTTGGAGAAGACCCAACCTTAGTACCTGGCTGCACTAGTGAAGTCAGAACCAGATTAAAATGTAATTGGGGAGGGAAGAACAAAAAAGAAATTTACATGATAACTTTATTATGTATTTAAAAGGAATAGCAAGTTGTACATGATAGATTTGTAGTTTCATGTGCAATCATCTTTTTTATTATCATACTATGTTATGGAAATGCTTGTTTTAATCCATAAATTAAAAATAAAATTAAAAATGTAATTGGGAAATGTTTAGCTCCCCCTCCTCCTCAATACAATACAACAAAGGTAATGTTAATTTGTGGTTTTTCCGAGTCACCATGCTTCCTCAAAGATTCTATTTCAGTTTTATTTGACACCAATCACGTACCATTAAATGATCACAGGACCATAGATCTAGGATTAGAAGACACCTCAGAGGCCATTTATCCAATCTACCATTTTAAAGAAGAGAAAATTGAGAGTTTAAGAGACTTACCCAAGTTTACAGAGGAGTATCAAAGGTAGCTTTTGAACCCTATATTCTAATTCCACAATCAGTATTCTTTCCACTGTACCAGATCCAGGGAGTGTATGAGATTCAGCTTTAAATCAGCAATAGCTACAAATCAGGGCTTGATTTATGTTGTGTTGATTGTCTGAATGCTAATGTTAACAAATCAAATTAACCTTAAAAGTGTGTGTGTGTACTTTCTCTCTCCTCCCACCACACAGCCTGGTTGTTAAACATTTACCAGCACAGCTCTGTATTGTTCTATAAACCTTGCTTGAACTCAGCAGGAGGGCAGTAGGAGGCCCAGGGGATGAATTGTCTCCAGACTCGGGGCTTGGTGACTATAGGTTAACACTACCACCACCACCAACTGGCATTTATATAGTGCTTTACGGTTTGGAAAATGCTTGACATTTCATTTCAGACTTACAATAACCCTGGCCACATCTTACCAAACTAGAAAGAATTTTAATTTGGGCTTTGTGATGGGCTGACCATATGCCAGTCGGCCACGGATCAATCTATGTAACTTTAGGGTAGGTCATGAGGTTGGCTACAGAATGATGCTCGTAAGTTGTCGAGGGGTTACATTCTCTTTGGGAACAGGGACCACTCACACTAATGAAATCACAGGTCCCAGATGACTGAGTTTGGTCTAACACAGTCTAGTACAAGTGAGCTCTGTTCTCTCCTTATAGGGAATGGTTGTACCTTATATCTGATAGGAAGTATAACAACTAAGAAGGAATTGGTATGACTATCACTTTTGTTGCCTTTTTAGAAATCAAATTTGTCTTCCTCAAGTCTGCTTTCTTCCAAGGCTCCTTGTTCCTACAACTTCCTTTTTGATATCACTGAGGTTTTTTTGGGGGGGAGGGTGTCCACAAACTATGTTTTGCCTGGAAATTTTGAAGCTCTATACGTATAAATAGCAAAAATTTTATTTCAATAATTACACAATTAATAATTAAAAATTAACCATTATTTAGGGTAAGGTGGTAGACTTGAACAATAAATAAAGCCTGTGCCTTATGTTTGGACAATTGTCATATCACAACATCCAGCTTATCAAGAGTCCTTGTAAGCACAGCATATAGAGGTTCATCTTTGGAGTCAGAAAAGCCAGGTCCAGGTCAGTCCTGCCTCTCTCATATATCATGCCTTTCATTAGCAAATCACTTAATTTCTCATCGACCCTTCCAGGCTACTCTCCAAAACTATAAATTACAGACACGTTGTGGCTCTGCATTGATGGAGGAAGTTTCCACACTAGGAGTTCCCAATCACAGATAGTATCAAACAAAAGACATCGGATCCTTTCTCTTTCCCACCAATGTCCTCTCCTGAGGCAGCCTATGCAGATTCACTCATTGAGGTTTAAAATCAGAACCCTGGCCACATAGATTTCATTCCAAAATGAAATTGGTTTCTTAGGGAGGTAATATTAGTAGTGACTTTTTCCCTGAAAGGGAAGCAGGAAGCTGCAAGACCAGGACACTGAATCATCACTCACCCCATTGTCCCAACAGATGGGAGATCAAGATGTTCATGATGTGAAATTCTACAACTAACAAAAAGGATTTTTATTCTTCATTCAGAAATGGGTGACTCATTCCTTGGTCACTTTGTTGCCTATCCGACTCCTCTTTCCCCCCCAATCCCTGACCGCAAGGAAAAGGGGAAAAAATAGCATTTGCTGTTCTTTATCTCAGCCCTCAAAGAATTCCAATGTGTCCTCTCTCTCAGCAACTTCACTTCCTGTTATGAAGGAGAACATCCTAAAATTTAACAGAGCAAGGTTTTCAGGCCAAGCAGAGGGTCTAATGATTTCAGGGTTTTCTTCCCACTTAAAATTAACTAGGTCACAGCTGTGAAGGAAAAGAACAAGTAAATAATCAGATGACGCCAAGGCATGAACAATCATAATCATCTATGGCCAAAAGAATTGCAGATTAATCTCATGTATAACCATGACGAAACAAGCAGATTTGAGATCTCTTAAAACTAGAAATGTTAATCCTAAACAGGCTGGAGGATGGTGTCTCTAACCTATTTATGGTGTGAACAAATTCAATAACTGCATGAAACAAACAGGAATGAAAAGTTCTCCATACCTGTAGCTCAGAGGCAATCTTTGATCAGCACACATGATTTCCTTGGCATTCTACATTGCCTGAGTCTCACAGGAAGTTTTCCATTAGGCAATGAAAGAATTAGGATTTATGTAAGATCTGGAATCCTTATCAAGACAACTTTCAGGTTCCCAGAACTAGATAGATGATAAATTGGAACTAGATTCCAAACTAGGTACACGTCAACTTCTCCAATGGTGAAGAATTCAGTCTCAGATGCTCAAGGTTCTTCGACTTCTGAAGGATGTTGTAGAAAAAAAATACTTATTTTGAATCTTCAAGAAAGAAAATGATCCTCAGTATGAACTGGAAAGTCAGGAAAACTATAACTTGGCCAATCTCCTCTTTTCCTTTATTTGAAAATCTTGATGTTTAACTCCTCTCTGTTAGTCGACAAGTGTTTATTAAGTATCCACTATGTGCCAGTCACTTTGCTGAGTACTAATATACAAGGAAAAAAAAACCAGGTGTTTTTTTTAAAAATAAAATAGTTCCTGCTCTCAAGTAGTTCATAATCTAATACGGAGAAAACATGCAAACTATACAAAAGTAACATGGGTTGACTGACTCCACTGTCTGAGACACAGGTCTGTTACATTTTTTTTCAGTGCCCTAATGGGTTAGGAGGGTCTCTAATTGCTGGCATTAGATAGAGACCCCATTGATCCTGTTTCCTCCATTTTAGGAGGCTAGTGAGTAGCACCCCACATCCATTTAACCACATAACATTAGATTGGCTTTGACAAGAGAATATTTACTTCAAACTACAGCCAGAATCACTACTCCATTTTCCATCAGCAGCTTTGCTTGTCTTGACTCCCCAAGGAACATCATGCCCCTCCCCCCAGGATAAATAGGTCTCACCTGAAATCTCATCCCAAGGTAAATGACCCAGATTTTGACACTCAGCACCTTCTCAACTCACTCTCAGTCGCTTCTTCTCTCCAACTGAAGGGTACAGGGCAGACCCAAGGCCTTCCTTTACATAGGATTCACAATGTTTCACATAATTCAATAATTCTGTTCTCCAAAAATAACTCTACTTGGCTTTCACTCCCGGAACACCATGCTTGGGGAAGGTGAGGTTGGGGGAGGGTTGTGGTGGGTTCCACCCTCTCCAACATCTTCCCCACTCCCACCATGTTCCCCTCATCGGGTACTTTCCCTTGGCCACCCCTCCCCTTTTCAGCTTCTTTTTGTGGGCTGATTGTAAGCTACTTGAGTACAGGTGTCTCTTTTGATAATTTGTATCCCTGATGCTTAACACAGTACCTAATGCATAGCGGGGACTGAATAAATATTTATTGAATTGAATTAAAGAATAAACATTAACATTTCCTGCCAACACCTGGGAAGCATAACCTTCCCTATTACCTAAATCTCTGGGGAGGGGTGTAGGGTAGAGATTAGGAGAGCCATTTAACTCAATTTCTACTTTGCCCATCAAGTTCAAGTCCAAAGTTCACATTCAAAGCCCCCCCCCCCCCATTTTATACCTCATTGAATGAGTTAGAGCAAATACTTTTCTGGGGATCCCTGTGATAAAATCACAGTGGATGAATTTTTTTAAATGGACACTAAAAATCCTGAAGTCAGTAAAACAAAATAAAAATTGTATCATCAGTTTTACTGCTTTAGATATAAGTCTCTGAAAAAAAGCAATTTTGGTTTATTCTGAAAAAATGTCTTGCTTTCCTCATCTGTAAAATGAGCAGTTTAGTCTAGATCAGGGGTTCTTAACCTAAGAGATAAAAATGATTAAACGTCTTAAAAGTTAGATTTGATGTTCATGGGGGGAAAGTCCCTGCTTAAATTGATAAAACCACACAATCTTGAACCAGTGAAGGTTGCTGGATCCCTGCATGGGCAATACTGAAGTTCAAATACAGAGGCAACAAACGTGGCAAAAAAGACAGCTCTGGATTTGGCATGAAAGGACCTGGGTTTAAATCTCTGCTCTGCTACTTAGGTTGTTAGGCAAATCACTGTATCTCATAGGGCTATAATTTTCTCATGTGTAAAATGAAGGGATTAGATTAGAAGATAATCTCTAAGGAAGAGGTCCTTACCCTGGGGACTGTCAACTTTTCAAAAATATATTTCAACAGCTGTATTTCTGCATAAGTATTTTCTTTTGTAATCATGTGCATTTTATTAATTTAAAAGTATTATTCTGAGAAGGGGTCCATAGGCTTCCCCAGACATGCTAAGGAGGTCTGTGGCTCAGAAAGGTTTAAGAATCCCTGGTCTAAATGATCTCTAAGGACTCATTTACAATATCCCTAAATCCTCTGACCAAGGTCCAAGTCTCAGGTCCTAGTATTTTATGAAAGTTCTGTAAATATGAAGGATCATTCAGTAGTCAGACAAAAATGCCTTTTTACTTTAAGAGGGGAAAAAATCTGATGGATCTGAAGAAGGAAGAAAAGAAGATTATGGTAAAGATATTTGGTGACAGTGAAATGAATAAAAGGCTCATAGGATAGGGCAGAGATAGTGTCCATATAACTTAAATGCTAAAAAAGAGGATTCATGGCTGTCCATAGTTGACTACCTCAGAGCTATAAAGGATTGATGAAGATGATCAGGTGGCCAGGTATCACAGTGGCTAGAGCATTGAACCTAGGGTTATAGTTAGACACCAGTTCAGTGAAACGATCTTGGGGCTGTAGTGAACTGCAAACTTGATATGCGTCAATAATACGTCATGGCCTCCAAAAAGCATATGTGATTTGAAGCTACATGAAGAAAGATAGAGGGTCTAGGATGCTGGAGGTGTTACTACTGCTGCACTTTGTCCTGGCCAGACAATATCTGGAGTATTATGCTCACTTTTGGGTACCATATTTTAGGAAGGCCATTGAGAAGGTGAATGGTGTCCAGAGCAAGGCATTCTACATAGTTAGGTGACATGCCATATGACCATTTATTGAAGAATTAGGATTATTTAGAAGGGAAGATTCAGGAGAAACATAATGGTCTGACCATGTCACCCCATATCCCCCCACTTCCTACTGAAGAAACTCCAGGGACTCCCTATCATCTCTAGGATCAAATATAAAATCATCTGTTTGGTGTTCAAAGCCTTTCCATGATCAACTCCCCTCTTATTTTTCCAGTCTTCTTACAACTTACTCCCCACCACATCCTCTTTGATCCAGTGACACCAGACTCCTTGTTGTTTTATGAATGAGACACTCCTTTTCTCAGCTCTGGGCATTTTCTATGGCTCTTGTCTGTGACTAGAATGCTCTCCCTCCTCATCTCTGACTCCTGACTTCCTTCAAGTCCCAAGTGAAATCTCGTTTTCTACCAGAAGCCTTTCTCAACCCCTCTGAACTCTAGTCTTTTCTCTCTGTTAATTATTTCTGATTTATTCTGCATAAAGCTTGTTTGTATCTATTATTTTCCTTGTCTCCCCCATTAGGTTGTGAGCTTCTTGTGGACAGGGACTGTGTTTTGTCTCCTTTTGTATCCCCAGTGCTTAGCACAGTGTACATAGTAGGTGCTTAATAAATGCTTACTGACAGACTGATGGCTATCTGTTTCAACAATTCGGCTAGCAGCTGCTGAGGGAGTGAAAAACCAACACAAGCCCAACAGCAAGAATGCTGCAAGCCCAGGTTCTTTTGATCTGCTTTACTAAGGAAAGCAACGTTAAGGGATTAACAATCTTACACTTTAATCCAATATACAAATATAATTCATTTAATTCAGGGGAAAAAGCCAGCACCCTGAACTTCAGAGCAAACACAAACAAATTACAAACATACATTTATAAACAGACCAAATACAATTCATAGTTACCAACGAACCATCAACATCTGAGTTCAGCCGGGAGCTCAACAATGGCTGGCCCAGAGTCACGAACTACTCCTGCTGTGGCTCAGAGCTCCAAAGGAGAAAGCCAACCTCCGGGTTTATATATCTTGTTCAGGGTCAAAGGTGAGTCACACATGCGACTCACCCACATGACCTAAAAGTGTCACAAAAATGCGACTTAAACCCATGTGGTCTAAAAGTCTCTGATGTCACAAACATGTCACTCAAACCCATGTAAACTAGGCTTTCCTTTGAGGCAAGGAGGTCATCAAGGACTCCTAACTTAATCAAGGAAACAAAGGCCAAACTCTTCAGGGGCACTTGGTTGAACTAAGTGCTAAGAGCCCATCTTGATTGCCAATACACTGTCTTTGGGGGGGAGGGGTGTGGGGAAGGAGTTATACCTGTGTTTTGACTTTGAGGGCAAAACTAGGAGCTGAGGGTGGAAGTGGAAAAGAGGGAAACCTGGGTTTGACATAAGGCAAAACTTCCTCTCAATAAAAGCTCTTCAAAAGTTGTAAGGGCTGACTTGGGAAGCGGTGAGTTTCCCCTCTTTGCATGACTTCAAGTGAAGGCTAAATAACTGCCTGTTGGGCATGCAACAGAGGGTATAGGTGGTAATAATAATAAATTATAATAGCATTTATATAGAACCTTAAGGTTTGCAAAGTGCTTTATAAATATCTCATTTGACTCTCACAACAATCCTGGAAGGTAGGTGCTACTATTATTGACATTTTACAGATAAGGAAACCGAGACAGAGTGACTGGCTCAGGATCACACAACTACTTAGTGTCTGAGCCAGATTTGTGTTCAGATCTACCTGGCTCCAGGTCTAGCATGCTATCCACTGTGCCTTCTCCCATTAAGGTCTCTCCCAGCCCTTGAGATTCTGTGATTTTCTGTTTCTTTGGTTTTTTATGATCAACATTATCTTACTCTGTTCAGTCAGTGTATTTCCTTCCTTGCAACATGGAAACTGCCAAAAAATGTTAGGTGGAGGAGAGTGGGGGGAGATGCAATAACTAATTAATTCACTAGAGCACGGGAGTTACGAACTTCATTTGCCAGAGCATCTTTGTCTTGCATCCTAGGAAGGAGGAAGAGAGACTGTATTTCCTTGACATAGCAAAGATACCACAGGCACTTCAAACAGACAAGCCCTCAGATGCCATGAAACCCCAAATCACAAGGTCAGAAATTCTCAGAGCTGCTAATCGCAAATCTGTCTGAGAACATGCCCACTTTTTCCTTCATCACTAAAACTGCCCTAGAATGGACTGCTTCCCTTCATCTCTCCCATTCTCCCCACCCTTCTTTCCTTCACTGCAATCAACTGTAGTCTTGGCAGTTATTTATGGAACTATGCAGCTCCTCAAACACAAGAATATAAGGTTCCCTGAGGTCAGGGACTGTTTTTTTTCCTTTGTATCCCCAGCTCCTAACACAGCGTCTGGCATGTAACAGGTACTTAATAAATGCTTGTTGATTGATTAAACAGAAGAAAAATAAGATGGTGGTATGATGATTTTGGATCAAAGTACCTATTGGGTTAGGCAGCACATTGCTCAGCTCTGTTCCCCAGAGGAGGCCAGGTACGGATTTGATTTCTGAACCAGCATCTCTCTAATCTGACTGACTATTCCAAAACTGTCCAAATATATCTTTTGGTTCTCTTAAATCAACATTCTCTGTTTTTACTATTCTTGGCGATGACCCCACTGCCTGAAGCCACATCTCTCTCCCAGGGAAGCCATTGCTATTTGTTCATTTTGTCCTTTATGTACATGGGTGGAAGGATTACAGCAATGTTCAGTGTGGAAAGAGAGTGGAAAAAAGGAGA
Organism: Trichosurus vulpecula; assembly: GCF_011100635.1. Classification (NCBI taxonomy): domain Eukaryota; kingdom Metazoa; phylum Chordata; class Mammalia; order Diprotodontia; family Phalangeridae; genus Trichosurus; species Trichosurus vulpecula. The sequence continues at coordinate 165,863,288 of NC_050577.1, read as the reverse complement.
GAGAAGACATGACAAAGAGGCATTAACGTTTCTGGTGAGAACTGAACAGCAAAAAAAATCCCTCCTTTATCCCCTTCTCTGCCATTAAATCTTGATTCCTTACAGTATCCCCAGGGGCATTTGCAGCTCATGTCCAAGGTATGCATCAATCTTAGAGATGTAGAATTGGAATGTGTGTCTTTTGACTTTTAGCTAAGAAGACCCCATCTAAAATACATTCTCCAGTGACCATTCTTTGTTAAGATCTACCTTCCCCCACTCCCATTGTCACTATAGTTCCTTTAAGTCACAGATACATAATAGGATGAAATAGAGTGCCACCATGCTTTCAGGGCCCAGTATCCCATTTGAATTCATTCCCCTGTGGGAGAAATTCCTTATTTGAAGAGTGGCATTCCCATGCTTCATGCTGCCTTTGACTCATCTCTGGTACACCTGCTAGAACAATATGTTTCACCAAGGGGAGTAAAGGGAAGTATTTTGTTCTTTTTTTTCTTTTCTCTCAGCTGAAGCTGCTTCCATTGTACTGATTGCCCACAGAAAATCTAATAAAAGCAGAAGAGAAAGTGATAGACATCTATCTTCCTGGCAGCGTACAAAGTACAGATTTGGGTAGGATGGTTCTCTTTGAGTCCTAATAGAAGGGATGGAGTAAGGCTGGGAAAGATAAACATAGGAGCTAAGCTGATGATTTGATCCTTGGTTGAGAACTCGTAGTCGACATTCATGCAGAACTCTAAAGTTTACAAAGCATTTTCATCAAAACAACTCTGTAATGCAAATATTATTGCCCATGTTTTATAGGGGTGGAAATAGAGACTTGAGAGGTTAAGTGACTTGGCCAGGATCGTACCACTATTCAAAGCCGAGAGGCTCTCCTGACTCCAAGTCTGGGTCTCTTTCTACCAGACTATTTTGCTTTTCAGGTAGTTGACCAAAGCATTGATTGGGACCAGTTTTTACTTTATGGTTATCAGAATGTAGAGAACTGTCTTTGACCTTTGCAAGATTCTTCCAAAACAGTACTGCAGATGTGCCCACACCATTCTCCAGCCATATCTCAGACAGTCAGTGACATGTGAGAATCCTGAAGTCATGATTGGACTTCTTGGCCCAGTATAACATGGATGGGAATAAAGTATGCCCTTTAAATGAGACTTTTACTAGAAATGAAGAGAATTTGAGATGTCTGATATATAAATGCAAAAGATGAAGAGTTTTCTTTAGGCTGGTGACCATCCAGCTCCAGTTTTCGTAACGTCTGGGTCAGAGGAAGTGGGATGTGGTGGAAAAAGCCAGGAGTGGAATTAAGAGACTTGGTTCTGCCACTTACTAAGGTGAGAGGGTGGGCAAGCAATTTAACCCTTCTGATACGCAACCTGGCAGGGTTGTTTTTAGAACTTTTTTTTTCAATTAACGAGCATTTTTTTTTTCTCTCCATCCCATAGGGGGAAGGGGAGGAGAAGACCTTGTTACAAATATGCACAGTCAAGTAAAACAAATTCCCACTTTGGTCATGTCCAAAAACGTATGTCTTGTTCTGCATCATGAGTCTATCACCACTCTGTTGAGCATGCCAGAGTTATTGCAGGGTACTTTGTAAATTGTAAAGGGCTATATAAATGTAAATTATCATTAAGGCCCCCTGGCACAGCCGGGAGGTCGCCTGATTCAGCCACAATGAATCAGTGTTATTAGATGAAATGCATTTGCTTGAGTCACTGATTCAAGCCATGGTAACTAGAGAGGATAATTTAGGAAACAAGATTGCAGGGTGATGTGAGAGGCTCACAAACCTGATTTTTTTTTTCATTTTCCTTGAATTTTATGGGTCAGAGATACTTTCTTGTATCAAAGGAAAATGCCAAGGGAAAGGAGAAGAAAACGACAATGATAGTAACGATGACATTTATATATCACTTCATAGTTTACAAAGCTCTTTATGCACATTTGCTCACTTAATCAACAAGCATTCGCTAAGCCCCTACTATGTGTCACACGCTGTGCAAGGCAGTGGGGTTACAAAGACAAAAATGAAACAGTCCCTGCCATGGATGGAGGAGCTTGTATTCTACTCATGCTTACAACGATTCTGTGAGGTAGGTAGTGCAAATATTATCTTTATTATTCGGATGAAGGTACAAAGAATTAGAGGTTTACCCAAAGCTATATGATTAGTAATTGACAGGGATGATTATATATGCTATAACCGGGCAAGTAGAGGACAAAAAATTTCTTGGACAGCAGAATTTCTGCACAGCGCGGCTATGCCTAAATCCCCACAGATTATAGGATCATAGATTGAGAGTTAGAAGGGATCTTAGAAACCATAGAGTTTGATCCTTTCATCTTACAGATGGGGAAACTGAGGCACAAAGCAGCTACATTACTTGCCCTAGATCATACAGCTACTAAGTGTCTGAGGTGGGATTTGAATCCCTATCTTCTGGATTCCAAGTCCAGTGCCCTACCCACTACCAATTCTTCACATATGCCAAATCAGCAGGGATTAAAAAAAAATAACCCTTATCTATTTTTCTTCCGGAATCTCAGTAAGATTCAATGAAATAGAACTTGGGTTAAAACAAAATGGAAATGGCTCCTTTGAGTTGAACACAAAGCTATTTGCTTCTTAAAGAATGGGTGTCAGCTCCCCAACTTAGGGCTCAAATTAGGACTTGCTCATTTCAGTGCTCACCCAACCCAAAATTATACTTTCTAAATATACTATAGGACTCAGCTGGGTTACAAAACTGAAGCATGTGACTAACTCACTATCCTTTTTACTTTCCTTCTAGAAAACCCCACATTCCTCTAGCTTTCCCTAGGAGAGTTCAGATGTAAAAGCTAATAATATTATTTGCTTTGCTTGAATGAGGCACTGAAGATGTTTTTTGTTTTGTTCTTTGTGTTTTTTTTTTACGAGAAGATTTTCTATCTGCATTTACTGAAGGTCATGAGAGAATCTCAGTTTTAGCTACTGACTTTATATTGCTCTTTAAAAAAATTTACTTTCTCCCTTTTCATCTTCTAAGTACAAGGTAGTCTTGTTTAAAATTGTTCTTCCATCAACTACAGATTTAACTAGGGCCTATTTGAAATTAAAAAGCAACTATGCTTTTACAGAGGAATATTTAGGGTTTCCTCAGTCATCATCCACTTCCCTCCATCTCTCCCCAGAGTTGGGCTCTATCTAGGACTAGCTCTAGGTAAAAAGTTGGAAATAGGCCAAGTTTGTCTTTCAAATGCCCTTCTCCAATCTTTCTCCTCCATATCACTCATTTTCGACATTAAGCCAAAGTAGTGAATTGCTAGCGGAGAAAATCGCTTCTTGTCTTCAATTCTATTTCCTTGTGATACTTTTACAACTCTTCTGACTTATCATCTTTTGCATGTTCCTAGAGAGTTGCATATGACACTAACCAAATCTTCAGATGGAGAAGAACATGTAATCTGAACTAGTGTCCTCATTTCCCTCCTAAACTCATCCAAATGGCTGGCTAAAAAATAAGCAGATTTATTTTGGGTTGACTACATTTTCTGATTTCCTGTGCTATTATTTTTCCTGATCTAATTAACAAAGTGCAAAAAAAGCTCCTTAACCACCCTCTCTCTGCTCTTCTGATATGTCTATTTTCATTTATTCTCTTGCCTGAAATGGTGAAAGAGATATAATGGGTATAAGCCAATTGCCTCATGATGATACAAGTATTTGTCTATCTGAGTACAGGTCCAATTAAACTGATTCATGAATGCCTTTGAGATAGTCAAGGAAATAATTTCAACCTCATCAATTTTAGTGAAGCCCCCCCAAAATCAGAATTACATTTGGATCATAGTACAGCTTTCTGTTTTCAGACCTTAGTATGCTGCTCTCTCTGACTTGCTTAAAAGGCTATAATAGCTTTGGTTTAAGATGATCTACTCTGCATGCAAAGAGATTCTAATTGTATCCCATAGGCTGCCTTTGTGAGGATGGAGAACACTTACAGGTAAGGGGAAGAGGGAAAGAGGCATGTCTTCAAAACACCTCATAGGAGATGCCCTAAAAGTCCACGAATGAGCAAAAGTTATTTTTTTCCCACCTCCTTGTCCTTTTTGGTAATAAGCTGGCCTAAACTTATATGGATTGAAATGTGCCCTGAAGTGACTTTTTGCACAAAGAAGAGTAAGGTGCATTATATGTTTATTTATTTTAACTATTCATCTTCAACAAACGTTAAAGGCTTAAAATAGGAAGTGCATTGGCTTGGCACTGGAGAAGATGGAAAGATGGAATAAAACATTGTTCTTGATATTAGGGAGCTAGCAGTCTAGATGAGGGTGAGTGGGGGTATGACACATATACAAATAACTACAATTCAAAATGGGTAACAGTCATGCAAGGCTTCTATGATGTGGTTTCAAAAAACTGTTATTGATCAACAGTGATCAAGTCCCTTCTATAAGCTAGACTCTCTCTCTCTCTCTCTCTCTCTCTCTCTCTCTCTGTATGTATGTATATAGGCACTGTTATTAATCAGCTTACATTTCTGGCATTTTGAAGGTAGAACTGGCTTCACCAAGGGATCTTCCCACTCCCAACCTTGTTTCTTTGTTTCAACTCCTCATCAAGGAGGACTAAAAATCCTGGGAGACTGTTGTTTCCCTTATGATTATCTCCCAAGTGACCTCCCTAGAAAGCATCTGGGTAATTATAATAGCAATACCTAGGCTTATTATCACTTTGAGGAAAACAGAATTTTGAGAACACGTGTGCTTACAACTCCAAAATAATGACAAATTCTGGCACAATGTATAGACTTTTAGAGGGATTTTCTTCCTACAAACCCGAATCAGTAAGAAGCAGAGTTGTCATGTGGCACTGACTAGTCTTTCACAAGTGTGGCATTCCAAAACTGATTGCTTATTTGAAGTCTTTCAGAATTATCGAAGAAAGATGATATAGGTTCAATATAATATATTTGATTGTCAGATTATCTTTGAAAATGTGTGGGGCTTTGAAGGATCTCTGTGTGGCAATTCCTTCCACTGATGCATACCACATTTCTTTTTTTTCTCATACTGTAATTCTTATCAACATTTTCACCAAAATTCTTCCCAAAGGAACATGCTCATGACTCCAATACTTTTTTAACTCTACCATAGTACAGTTTCACAGCTCGCCAAGGTTAGTATTGGTGTCCATATAAAGATATCAAATGGTTATAAAGATACCATTCCTAGGTCACAGAATTCATTCTATGTAAAGTGCTTTGCTAAAAGCATTATATAAATGCTACGACTATTATTATTAATATTTTTATGTGAAATAATTGTCCTGTTTAACTTGAAGAAATTCTGAGCAATAGTTGAGAGAAAAAGTCTTCACCCTGGCTTCAAGTAACTAACAAATATCATAGGAAAACTGTCCTTAAAATTGGCCTATGAACTAGAGAAACTCTATATTGGATGCTACAAGTTCTTTCTTCTCTAAAAGAGACATGTATTTTTAGAAGGAACAAAACCTTCTGTTGTATTTGGAGGTTGTGATAATAATATGCATGATTATAGTGATCTGTCTCGATAGTGTCTTTGCTGTCTGCTTTTAATGGTAATAAATATCCACTAAAGACAGTTCTTTAGTATGTGGGTTGTTTTGTTGGGAGGTGGATGGGGGGAGATACAGTCTCACACATTTTTTGCATGAATATATTCAAAATTTGTGTCACACACAGCCTGAAGAGACTGTATTGCTTCCTGAATCCTTAACTTATGCAGTCTAGCTGCTGTGATAATGTAATGGTTTGTGAAATAATAGACTGGAAATACGTCAGCCCAGAATAACATGCCGAAGAGTGTGGGTGCAAAAAGTTGATTATTACAATAATTTGAAAATGTTTATCTACCGACATCTCACCATTTGACCCCTTTTGCCAATACATATTTGTTTTTATTCTTCCCCCCATCCCAGCTAAAAATATCCAAATAACTGAATTATTTCACCTAAAATGTCCAGATATCTGGGACAAATTGAGGTATAGGTTGCTGTCTTCATCCTTTGCATTCTAATGAATTAGCCACAATTTGCCCCTTTATGTAGATACAGCTTAAATCTGGCCAGATCATCACATAAACTTTGTTTCATCCCAATAACCAAGGTTGATATCAAAATTATGAATAAGTAGGAAAGGAGTAAGGACATTTAGTTTCTATCTGTGCAAAAATGAATGTGCCTCAGTGAAGAACAAACTTTGTTTTGGTGTTTCATTGGTTATATATGAGAAATGGTGTGTCATTTTGTGCCTCCATTTTTTTCTCTTCCTTGCCCCTCCAAACCATTTGATTCTGGTACATTGAGAGTAGTTTCAAGGACAAATTCTACTTGATGGCTAGATATTACTACATAATATCTATATTACATAAAGACATATATGTATAGACGTGTATTATATATGATTGTTTGTACAAGTGAATATACACCTACATACATATGTGTATACACACATATTCCTGGGTCTGCCTCATAAGTCTTCTATTAATTTACATACAATTTACATGGTGTAGAAATGTGAAAAGAGCACTAGATTCCAAATGAGAGGATGTGGGTTCAAATCCTCTCTTTGTAACTTTGTGACAGCTGTGTGACTGATGGTGATTTATTTCTCTGAGCTTTAATGTTTGTGAATTGGGGTGGATGGATTAGATTACCTATGAGGTCACTTCCAGCTCTAAATTAAGGAGATGGCAAAGCACCCAGTAATCTTTGCCAAGAAAAGACCAAATGTGGTCAAGAAGAGTGGGACATGACTGAAACAACTGAATGACCACAATTTTTTAAAAGTATACCTATTTTGTGTTAGCCTCATGGCAGAGAAAATCCAGTGTATCATAAACACTCATTTCTCTAGTGATATGCAAAATAGCAGACAGAGGTAGAGATAGAAACAGACACCATATAACTAATTCTGTGCTTCCTCTTGCCTGACTTAGTAAGTCAATGAGAGTTAGGAGTAGGGACCAACTTGGTTATATCCCCCTTCTCCACTGTTTTCATAACCCCAGGCTATAAGAGTTTCTTTGCAAGGATACAGTGGCCATGAAACAGGAGTTTAGTGATCAGAACAGCTACCCGGGAGTCTAGAGACCATTCCATTACCTTTATTTCTGACTTGGCCAGTAGTTAGACTATATATCACCTTGGGCAAGGGACTTAATTAGTCTATGAATCAATTTTCCTCCTCTATAGAAGGTCAGGATAATCATGCCTACTGCATCTCCCTCACCAGGGTATTTTGAGACTAAAATGAAACAAGAGATGGATGTGTAAACCTTTTGGAAATAGAGATGTTCTATAGGTGAAAGTATTATATGGCTAAATATTTGCAGAAATCAACCTCTAGTAACCTGGATGTCTCTTACTCTATAAGTGCTTGATGTAACTTTGGAAGGTCTTATTTCTTGGAAATAAGGGAGATATTGCTAAGCCTTTAGGAATACAGTTCTAGTGGCAAATGCCTCCCATCATGGCAGAAGCTTTCTCTCTCCTTTCTTGTTCTTTCGTTATATAAATACATGACTTAGACTCTGAAAAGTCTCATAAAACTACAGACAATATTAAAAGTCCAATTGGAATTGACATTACATCATACATTCCAATATACCTTCATTGTCCATTACAGTGGAAGTGAGACAGGAGAGTCATAATAAATGCAAGACTACACCTCACATGAGTTATGGTCCATCCCTCCTCCTGACTTCACTTCTGAGCAGTGAGATTTAATATGATGTCTAGTGTTCCAACAATGCACAAACTTTTCTCCAAGGACCAAAGAGCTTTTAGACACACACCTTTTAAAATCCATGTGAGTATAAGAAAACAGATCTATATCTTTGGCAGACACATCCCCAAAGAAAAGCAAACATGTTTTATGGATGCAAGTCTACCATTGCTAATGATTAATCAACTGAAGAACAATGAATTAAAAGTGGATGTACTAAATGTCTGATTGGCAAATCTAATCATTTTAAATAGCAAGTACAGGTCCCTATCACTTTATGCATATATACAAAATACACATGCCCTGTATATGCCTGTATATATTATACACATCTATCTACACACACATTGGACATATTATAAAGGATCTGATACATTACAAAACAAAAGCTTTCCAGCAAAATATAATACTTATCTGTGGTACAAGTCTATTAAAACATGGTTAAATTCCAGCACAAGTGTATATCTTTAATACCAACATGATGAAAGAGTTTTACTGTAATTATATTATGCTATAATAATTAGCATCTCTATAGTCCCTACTATGTTCCAGACACTGTGCTAAGTGCTTTACAAATGTTATCTCATCTAATCCTTGCAACAACTCCAGGAGGTAGGCGCTAATATTATCCTCATTTTTACAGATGAGGAAACTGAGGCAAATAGAGGTTAAGTGCTTTGCTCAAAGTCACAGAGCTAGTAAGTGTCTGAGCATGGCTTTGAACTCAGATCTTCCTGACTTCAGATTCAGTGCTTTATCCACTGTGCTATCTAACTTACCTCACACAATAGGCACTCAGGTAATGTTAGCCAATGACAATTGATACGAGGACTGTACATCAAAATAAAAAAAAACCCTCAAATACAAGCACCATAGATTATAGAGAAGTTGGTGTATATTTTTTTAAATGAGTGAAATAATAGAGACAAAGCTATGTTCAAAATCATAAGTTCCTTGTGGATTCTCATTCCTGAGTGCACTTCATGTTTTCTAAGCTCTTAATCATATTTTCCCAATATCCCAAAATTAAAAATTAGCATCATGTAAAAAAAGACCGAGATCACCCCCAACTAAATAATATTAACTGCTATTAAGTACCAGGTCACCAACTCATCAGGAGGGCCTCCTGTGATGCTTTTTACCATACTCAGGTTTGCATAACACATTTATCTGAACCCTTGGCAGCTGATAGTATGAGGATTTAAAGAGAGGTCCTTTTGTGTTTATGGGAGTCCCTGCACTGTGGCAACCCTAGATAGTTATCACCTGCCATAGCTACAGGTGTGACCTTAAGTTCTTGCCAACCAGCTTTGTTTTAACTGCTGCAAGCATTCCATTACCTAAATAAATTTCCTCAGACAAGGACAAATCATCATTATTATTTTATTGGATCTTCTTTTCCAGGGGCTACCTTAAAGTAAATACGTTTTCAGGAGATTAACAGAATAATTACGAAGAAGACCTTGGAATATTTTAAACACACACACTGAAAATCAGAGCTAATTTATCTGAAAAAATCAGAGGTTTTAATCAACCAGCTGTACATTTGAAACCCCTCCCCCCACAAAGCTTCTTAGCTGCCTGATCTCTGACTATTGCTTCGATTGGACAAAATCATCCTGCGGGGGAGTGGGGGTGTGTGTGTGTAACCCCTCAGCCTTAATGAATGTTTACCTTTCAATCAAAGTCCTAAGAAACACGCTTTTAGACGTCTCAATGGTGTTTTTTTTAACAAGCACTCAGATTTTTCATACACATTCCAGAGGTAGTGACCCTGTTATCTCTTTCCTTCTCCTCTTCCTCCATACACACACACACACACACACACACACACACACACAGCTTTAATAGTTCAATATCCAATTGTAGTCTCAAAATTTCCCCTACCCCAGATGAGAAGAAAAAATCTTAATTCCAATATAGGATCATGCAATCCTAGTAACTAATTCCTCATGGAAAACGTTACTAATAACATAGTGGAGCTGGTTACAATTAAAACAAACATCTCCCTTGCTCGGCAGCACTTGGCTTAGAGAATAACAAACCGCCCGCCGCGTTGCTTACCCTCTCGGCGCTCCGTCTTCTCAGAGATCCATAAGGTATTTTGAACAAAAGTCTTTGGGACCTACTCGGAGCCACTGCTGCCTGAATTACCATCGCTCACCAACTCACCCTGTATGTGTGGGTGCTCCCCTAGCAAAGAGAGAGATGAAGGCTTCCTCTAGAATAAGTGATAGTCTCCTGGAGATCTGCTAAAATATCAAGTAACTTAAGAGGGCTTTACTTTAGACCACATGAGTCAAGATGTGGCTTGTCTGGGGAGCAAAATGAATGGAAAGAGAGGGAAAAAAATAACCCAAGCCCTGCCACCCTAAGAGCATGTCTTAAGCAACATATCTTTAGCTTTCTTCTGTCTTTCCCTGTGCAGTCAGTTGGCTCAGCAGGGCTGTTGTGCCTCAGAAGTGGAAGAATTCAGCTTCTGGGGCAAGTGGTCCCAAAATGTCAACCTCACTTCTTGTAGTTACAGATGGGAACCAGGTCAGTTGTCTAATCAGAGCCCTATCAGGCATGATACATGACATCACGTGATTCCCTACCCCCCTCTGTTTGCTGTACAGTAGATCACATGTTCACCTTAAAAAGAGTATCTACTATATCACCATCTGGTGCAGAGATTAATGCTAAATCCTGCATTTGGAATTTCCCTCTCTTGTGGACACAGGGAAAATATTTGAAGTGCAGAAACACAACACGTTGGGGATTTGGGAGAGCCAATGAATGTCTCAGTCATAAACTTCATATACTTTGGATCATCAATAAATGTACATGTTTGATTAAAAGGTTTTGTGTGTGTGTGTGTGTGTGTGTGTATACACATGTATATATTTATACAGAGAGACAGAGAAAGAGGCACAGAAGAAAAAACAGAGAAAGGAAGAGAGACAGACAGACACACACAGTGAGTCTCAAGCTGGGGACAGGGTGGAGAAATGACATTAATTGTACTACATGCCCTATATGAATCAAATACAATCTATAAATTTGAAAATTAAATCATTGTTTAAATATCAGTGTTCCTGGGCATTTACTTTAATGTGTACTAGTAAACACAAAGAAATAACAGTGAACTTTACAAGAGTCTGAAACAGTTTTATGAGTCAGACTTATCCATCAGTTGCTGTTCTTTTCCAATTACATTGTATTTATGATAGAGGATACAATTCTATTCTTCAGTGGAGCTCAGACAGGGTAAAAAAAATCTTTACTTAGTCTCACCTCTCTGTCCTCCATCTGCTTATTCCTCCCTGCAAAGGAAATGACTCCAAAGAGAAGAGTAAATGGTTTTCTAGCTTGAAGACTTTTTTTCTTTAAAAAGAAATTTCATATGTGCTATTCCCATTTCTAGTTTTTATGAAAGAAGCTGGAATTTCCTTTGGAATAATCCCATATTATTAATTCAATCCCATATTAGCATGATATCACTTATGTTTTGAGAACTACCCTCTATTTATTCCCCAGAGAACAGTGCTCATTTTTTTGGAGGGGGACGAGAAGGGGGAAGTGAGCATAGAGAAAGGGAGTGGGAGAGATGGGATGGAAAAGAAGGTTGTGTTTATCCAAAAAACTAACTAGGGGTCAGAGCAAAGAGTTTGAGTTTTAAACTGCATGAAAAATGAATCAGGAAACAGGCACTTTAAAAAGCTAAGAAGAAAGAAAGAAAGCAAAGTGAAATTTATGTATCCAGCACAGACCTACATTAAGAGGCAGTTAAAGAAAGCATAGATTCGGTGTGGGAAATATACAACAATTGGGCTTTGTCCGTAATTGGTTCCATATGTGCTGTTAGCAAATGAGTGAGTGAGACAGGGAGAGGCAGGAAAAGATGGAAGCCTCTTAAACATAACTTACTCATGGAGCTTCTTTGGAAAGATGGTTTAGAGTTACACATCTTCCTTCCTCCCTTCTTTGCTCTGTGTTCTTGATTAAATTAAAAACAACAACGTCACCACACATCTGGAATGTTACCTGACCATTTGAATTGACAATTGAATATTCTTCATTTTTAAATGGTAACCTACCAATAGTTTCCAAACCACAAGGATAATATCAATTTCAGTATTATCTTCCCCAAAGCAAGTGATTGATTAACTGAACAGTTTCTTTCCTATATTCCCTGACCATTCCATAGGACATTGGGCCAGATTAATTTAGGGGTCATTCTCTCCCATTTTGGCCCTAATCCAGGCAAAACTCCTAGGGGTTGGACTTCCTCTTTCCCATGGGCCATCACCAGGATGTCAGTGGAGTTCTCCAGGCTTCATGGCATACATGGTTCAGGGTGGAAGAAACATTCTGATGAGCTCAGTATAAGTGAAACAGAAACATATGAATTTTATTAAGCTTAAATTCTATGTAAACATAAATGTTAATGGAGGGAAACTATCCTGGGCCAAACTCCCATATGTCTGAACTCAACAAAGGCTCACTGATGGGGCAGTTAACTCTGATGTCACAATTGTAGCTCAGCAGCAAATAGAGATAAAAATATCACTATTTAACATTATGATAAAATGTCTTCACTGTATCACCCTGGAGAGATTGGAGCACATATTAAAGGTCAGCCTATTCAACAGCATCTCCTTTCTCCTTTGGTGATGGGTACTTGAAATTCATTCAATGGGGCCAACACTTTAGGTTTAGACAGTATTTCCAGGAAGTTACTGTTAGAATGCAAATCTATTATCTAGGAGGGATAACACATAAACCCAATAGCGTATACTGGCATATTAGCACAGATTCCTTTATGAGATTAGCTTGGAAAGCCATAAAGCAGGACTCTAAGGGATTGAAGCATGTGAAGTTGGGGGAAAGAGGGAAAGATCTGAATAAAGGAATTGCCTGGAGGAAAGCTAGGACACCGGATGTGGGGTATCGGGACAGCCTGAGAATGAAGATGTTGGATGATTGCTAGAGACATCAAAATATGAGGAAAAGGCAGCCTAAATGAGGGTGGGAGAAGGAGGCATAGAAAAGACAAGTTTTAACATATTTTGCAATTTTGATCAAAGTGGATCTGGAGTATCTGCCCTAATCTAGACCTAGTATTTCATTTCTTTGATTGTCTCCAGGAAAAGTATTTGTGAAAACAGTGGAAAATGAAAACATATAAGCATTAGCTATGCAGTATGTCAGGAAAATATAATTCCAGCACACTGAAGCAAGATTCTTTGAATCAAAGGGATGTTTCTAATCACCAAGTGTAAGACAAAAAACAGTGGTGTGAGATAACGTCCAGTCACTGAGAATTGTATTTTGTAGTACTAGAATTTAAACAAGTTCTTTTAGGTTCTGCAGGAACATGGGATAAAACAATCCTTTGGGAGCAGTCAATCAAGTATTTATTAAGCACCAACTGTATGCAAGGTATCGTGCTAGGTACTCAGAATACAAAGACAAAAATCAAAGTCTCTGCCCTTGAAGACTTCATATACTATTGGAGGAGAAAACATATACACACACATAGACAAAATAAATACTTGGGAATTTGGAGGGTGTATGTGTGAAACACTAGCAACTGGGAAAACTAAGGTGGGTTTTGGGTTGCTTTGAAGGAAAGTAGGGATTCTACCAGATTCAGCTGAATAGAATGCATTTTAGGCATGGGAGACAGCCTGGTCAAAAGGTTCAGAGATGGAAAGTGGAGGGCAAGGTATGGCATGCTTGGAAGGAAGGACAAGGTTGAATGGATCACCACAGAGATTGTGAAAGGAAGTAACGTATATTCTTGAAAAGTTAGGTTGGGACCAGATTGTGAAAGGGGTAAAAACTGTTTTTGTACATATTTAAGACAACAAGCAAAATTCAGGTCAGTTCTCTAAGACTGACCATCAGTTTTGGAACAGTTGAACCCTTGGAAGAGGTAGGAGCAATTTCACCAAGAGGAGCTTCTTAAACATGTGAAATCATAGGTCTGAATACCTTGCTCCCCCTAATTCTATGAGTGCAAACTGAAAAGCTTATCTAGGTTCAAGTCTCTGTAGGTACAGCTCTTGGTTCAGTAAGGCTCCTAAAGTAAGATTCCTTTTGCCTAGGGGAAGATGGAGTTTCTAGGATGTCTGTATGGATAGACATCCAGTTATATAGTCTAATTGGAGAGATGCAGAAAGTTTATCTTGCTCAAAATATCTCCTATCGCTGCCCCATATATGTCATAAAGTTTTCACTAATAGGGTCAGTATTTTTGGTTAGGTCATAGTATCATAGGGTTAGAGCTGGAAGGTACTGTGAGGTCATCTAATCTCTTCATTTAAAAAAAGGGGAGAATAAGACCTAGAGAGATTCAGTGAGTCGTTGAAGGTGACATAGGTCACAAATAGCAGGGCTAGGCTTTTAACCCTGATCCTCTGACTCCAAACCCAAATGTACTTTCTGCTACATCAGATCCCCTGTTCCTTAGAAATGAGAGTTCACACTCAACGTGTCAACACAGATTTGATTGTTGTTATTCAATCATTTTAGTTGTGTCCAACTCTTCATGACTCCACTTGGGGTTTTCTTGGCAAAGATACTGGAGTGATTTGCCATTTCCTTGTCCAGTTCATTTTATACATGAGGAAACTGAAGCAAAAAGTTAAGTGACTTGCCTGGGGTCAGACAACTAGTAAGTATCTGAGGTCAGATTTGAACTCAGGTCTTCCTGACTCTGGGCCAGGCACTTTATATATTTTGCCACCCAGCTGCCCCCATATATTTGGTTGTTCATTTTGATTTTCACCTAGCAATAATTCAATTAATCAATAAACTTTTATGAAGTAGTGTACCTTGCACAAGAGAATACAAAAATAAAAATGAAACTGTCTTTAGCCTGGAGAAGTTTACATTCTATGGTAGAAACAACACATGCAAAAATATATATGAAGTAAATACAAGGTAAATTTATGGTGAAGGAGGCACCAACATCTGAGAGATTCAGGAATGGCCTCATGTTGGAGGTCATGTTTTGGCTGAGCTTTGAAGAAAGCTAGGAAGCAAGAAAGAAGGGTAAATGTGGACATAGAATACATATGTGATATTGGTAGATGCAATGATGTAATTGTGCCTAATGGTTGGGAGAGAGTGAAGACAGGTTGATATTTTGGTACTTCCAAACATTCTATCATTTAGTTATAACAAAAAACCAAATAGTTTGTGGGATTCATGTCCAGAAAGAACAGGCCAGAGCAATGGCCTCAGCATCCAGAGGCAGGGTCCTATAGCTGGGCTGCCGGGGAAATGTTCATACCAATAGAATGAGTGGGGAATTTGTAGTGGGCCTGTAAGTGGGCACAAGTTCATTACTGGATAACAAGTTAGTCTTGGAGCAGAGGTCATGTGATAAGGATCTACTAGGATCCTAGGTCCCTGGGGAAGGTCTAGAAGGTGGTACCTGCTTAAGACAGATCAGTTAGAATAGAGGCTGAAGGCAATATATTAGAGAGAAAACACTTTCTAGAAGTCAAAGTATACAAATCTCCCGAGGAAAGGAATGGTAGTAGAAGATTTTAAGGAGGGTTTCGAAGGAGGAATAGAGATCGCTTTGGGGCCCATATGGGGAAGAATCTTTTCTTATTGGGAACAAAAGAGTAGAGTGGCAGGAGTGGCCTTCCCAGGATTCCAAAACAGTTAGTCTGGGCCAGAAATGTCCTGGAAGGGACAGACTAGGGACTACAGGTGAGATTTGCCTACTCAGCTCTAGAATTCTTTCTAGATAATTGAGGGCTGGAGAAGCAGATTCTAGAGGGCAACCTGCTGACCAAATTCATGGCAAGGGATTTAGAACTGAGTTAATGACACAAGTGAGACTGGGCAGAAAGAATATAGGCAAGAAAGAAGGAGGCACTAAGAAACAGTAAGCCCTAGGTTTCCCCAATTATTGTTAAAAAACCATGATCAAATAGGAACCTTTGTCAGTTGTGATAATGATATTTTTCTAATTAGTTACTGTAATCATCATTCTCCATGCTCAAAATCCCCAATATGTCTCTTCTGTAGTGTTTTGTAGTAAAATTCCTTTTAAAAAACATCAGAGGGTGGAGATATGTTTAGTATGATGGTACATGTATATAGGCTATATCAGATTGCTTGCTGTCTTGGGGAGGGGGAGGGGAGAGAGGGGAGGAGAAAAAAATTTGGAATTGAAAATCCTGTAAAAGTGAATATTGCAAACTATCTTTACATGTAATTGGAAAAAAATAAAATCCTATTAAGAGGGGGAAAATTAAAGGGTGACATGCTACTAGGGAGAGTAGAAGGATAGATAAGAAAGTGGAGGAAATTTATTCTCCCCATAAGGTACTTGGGGTAGGGAACTTAGAAGAGCTACATGAATGATTGAAGAAGAAATCCAAGAATTAAACTGCTAGGTACAAAAATGAAAATGAAACAGAGAGTACTGAAGAAGTTATCATCATCACTCATGCTCCCCTAGGCCTGAACCACATGACCTCACAACAAGGAATTTGAAGAAGAGGTTAAGGAACCATTTGAGGAACAATCCCAGTGGTGACCCAAGCAGTAGAAAATAGTCCTAAGAGAGAGTCTGGAGGATGGGTCAGGTGGCACTGAAAATAAGGTAGTGCTCAAAGGAGTGATAGAAGGTAACAAAGATAAATGATTTTAACTAGGGATGACTTTGATCCTATGAAATGAATGAAATGAAAAGGCTTTCTTCCCTCCCTACTTGAGAGAATGTGATGGATGCTAATATTCTCCTACATTTGAATTATAGAATCAAGCTGGATGACATCCAGGTGGAATGAATGAATCACTCAATATAGACATTTCTTAAGTGTTCAATATGTGTCAGGCCCAGCATTGAGTGCCAGGGATGCACAGAAAAGTGAAAATTGGTCCCTGTTCTCAAGAAGCTTACATTCTAATGGAGAAGACAACATACAAATAAATAGGTACAAACATGATTCATATGGAATAGATGGGAGGCAATCTTATGAGAGAAGGCTTTGGGAGCTGGGGAAACTGGGAAAGGCCTCTGGTAGAAGGTGATATTTGGGTTCAGACTTGAAGGAAGCCAGGGATTATAAGAGGTTAAAATAAGGAAGACAATGGGAGACAATCAGAACAAAGACATGGAGAAGGGAAACGGAATACCTGTATGAAGAATAGCAAGCAGGCTAGTCTAGTTAGATCATAGATAAGAAGACTGGAAAGGTAAGAAGGGCCATGTTGTAAAGGACTTTCAGTGTCAAAGGATTTATATTTGATCCTGTAGTCCCCAGAACACTTGAGTGCATGCATGTGTGTACATGGGGGTGGTGTGGGGAGAGTGGGAGGAGGGATTGACATGGTCAGACCTATGCTTTAGGAAAATCACTTTGGCAGATATGCGGATTATAGTGGATTATGGTGGAGGGAGTCTTGAGGTCTGGGGACTTATTAGTAAGCTATTGCAAAAGTCCAGGCAAGAAGTGATGGTGAGCTTGAGTTCGTGTGGTGGCTGGGTAATGTATTCTCTTGTATGGTACCTTATACTCATTATATGGTGAATAAATATAGCTGATGATGATATGAAAAACAAGGGGGAATGATGCATCTTTACCAACTTGTATGGAACTGTTATTGAGTAACAGAGGAAATGTTATGAAATCACCTACAATTCTAATAGCAATTGGGACATTTATTATATACTCTCAATGGATGGCAACTACAAGTGTGTGTGTGTGTGTGTGTGTGTGTGTGTGTGTGTGTTCATGTGTGTGCATGCCAGAGAAGATAAAATGATGTGAATAAATTTTTGATCACTGAAATTCCACATTCAGTCCTGACCCTTCCTTCCCCCTATCTTAACCACACATTTCTCAGGGCTGTTTTAAAAATACCATCACCAAGTTGACAGGATTCTTGTGAAGGGAATGGTGGAGGAGTATAGTCTGTTCCTCAAGACGATTCCCCCAGGGTTCCAATAGTGAGTGATTCAGGGCTGGGTGTGATGAAAAGCATCTTCTGTCCAAAGTATCAAAAACATCTGGGAGCAAGTAAAATTCTGCTGAGAGGGGCATCCCTAGAACATGAGCATCCCTACTCAATTTCCTGGAATAAGCAAAATGTAAGCAAGCTCATTCAATAGCCTGAATGAAGATGAATCAAACGTAAACATAGTGCTTATTTTTAATCAAATGTGCACAATCCAAAAAGGGAAGATGAGGAAAAAAGAGGGGAATCCCTTTCACTTTCCATCATTTCCTCCTAAATCAGCTAACCTCAAGGGCCATTTTCTCACTTTTTAGTACAAGTACAAGAACAGATGACAGCTGTAATTCTCAGTTTTTAAGGGGCTGGAATTTAAGCCAAACCTACAAATGAGAGGTCTCTGAAAGCAAGATCCTTCTCTGTCATGAAGACCTCAAGAAACATCAGTATTATAAATCCAAACGTGTACAAGATCCCTTAAGAATCAACAGTATATCTGAGAATGATTTTTTTAAAATTTAAGTTCAAATTGCTTTTATTTGAAGCTACTTAATAAACACAAAATAAAATTAGTATCACCATTTATAAAGCAGAACAGAGAAGAATGCATATGAAGTGGTCATTCTCTACTATGTACAGCTTGCTTTTCCTTTTTAGAAATAAAAGAAATTTGACATGTAACTTTCAAAACTGTCCTCTTTGTTTTCTTCTGGCCTCCCTTCTATATTCTTCTGCCCTTTTAAAAAAATAATGCTTCAGTGACCCTCTTTTCTTTTTTGCAATCCCATCTCTAAGGCTTTGTTACTTTAAAAGTTACTACAGACCAAAAAGGACTCCTCAGACCTTTAGGGAGATGTCCTGGATGAACCCAAGAACTTGGGAAATAGTAGTGCCCCCTAGACCACTGACCCTGCAAACAGCACAGACCCCACAGTCATCACTGAGTGGAGGAATTACTGTGGCCCTATCTTCCTTGCCACCACAACAACCAACTGCTGACCAATTTCCACCATTGCTTGGGTAAACTCAAGAGCCCTGGGTCCTGAACACTCCTGAGTCCTCTGGTCCTACTTCTAGCCCAGCTCCGTCAACCATCATCCCAGGAAGTAATTCCCATGGAGATGCAGCCTGGCAACTGCTTATTAAGCTGCTATGACCAGAGTAACTTAAGACTCAGAAAAGAAAGTTCTCTCTACCAAAGTCCTTGGTACTGTCAAATGGTTTAGCATCAGAAGTGAAGAAGATTGTAGCAATGAAAGTGACATGAAAGAAGACGCATTACCATCTACTTTGCAGCTACACCCTAGGGACCAAGGAACATTTCCATTTAAGTTCTAGCTAAAACATCCTATACATGTTGTCTCTTCATATTAGAATGTGATCTCCTTGAGAGCAAAGACTGTCTTTTCATCTTTTTGTATTGTTAGTACTTAGACAAGTGCTTAAATATAGTAAACACTTGATAAGTGCTTTTTCAATAACCAACCAATCAACCAATCATTTCTCACCACTGTGTTTTCTTCCTCGTTACTTCCTAAACCAGAAACAATCTCCACAAATTTTGCCATTTAGGCCATGTAGCTGTTGGATTTTTTAGGTCTGTGTCTATAAAACTCATTCTCAGCCACCTGAATTTTGCAAAGACTGTCTGAATTCTATCTGATATCACTCTAGAGTGACTTCTTCCAACATCTTCCCTATGTGTTGGGTTTTACTTTGATGATTTGCTCATGTAGAATAAATTAGACTTGAATGGGATTGCTCTAAAGGGAACAGGGGCATGTGTCCAGTGGCCTGTAATACACCCTGCATACTGTGTCCTGTTCTAGGGTTGGGAAGAAAGTACTTTTGAGTTCCGGAAACTACCCATAATTCCAGCACCATAGAAATTTTTCCAGTCTTCTTAATGGAGAGAGTTCTATTTTGGCTATGAAATTTAAAGGCTCTGTAGGCCAAGCTAATTCTAGGAAGTCAATACTATAGATGGTGATGCAATTACATAGTTTCTACAATGATGCCTAGTACTTTGAGCCATCCTGACCTATATCTTGCCACTGGACCCAGATGGGTCCAGAGGAGAAAGTGAGCTTAGTGACCTTTCGCAGCCCTCCCTCACTTAAATTCCATTCACTTTCAAGTCACGGTATCAACTTCCTGAGGTTATGGTTTCCTTCGAGGAGGAAGGACAAACAACAGCAGCCTACTATTTCAGGCAGCAAGCATTTATTAAGGTTCTATTACGTTCAAGGAATTGTGCTAGGCACTGAGGATACAAATACAAAGGCTGAAATCATCCCTCCTCACACAGAACTTACAAAGGGGGACTACAGTGAAATTTATAGCTTGGCAATTGTGTGATATAATGGTGATGATAGCTTTGAGCCTTGAGTGCCTTGAAACACAATTTTCTGTAGAGGTAGGCTATGTAGAGGTAGGGTGATGACAAAAGGACTTAGACTAAATCAAGGTTTCTTAACTCCTGGAGGTCTGTAAACCTGTAATTTGGAAATAAATATATTTGTGTGTGTGTGTGTGTGTGTGTGTGTGTGTGTGTATGTGTATGTATACATATATATACATACATATACTGTATAGTACACTATATACATAGCATGTGTATAGTATATACACTACTATAATATATATTATATGCCATATATAGTATATATATAAAATATGTCTATGTATATATACATATACACACGAAAACACATATATGTGTATATATATAAATATACACGTATATGTATGTATTTAAGAGATATAAATTGATAACCATTTCAACATGTTAAACTCCTTTTGTAATCCTATAAATTGTATTTCATACAATTTAAACACTATTCTTAGGAGTGTATAGGCTTCTATAGATTGTCAAAGGGGGTCCATGACACAAAAAAAGTTTAAGAACCTCTGGACTAGAAGAATTTCCAGGGGTCAGATGGTAAGGCATGATAGGAAGAGTAACATATTTGATCATAAGACCATAGATTCAGAGCCAGAAGGGACCTTAGAGTCCATGGACTTAAAAGACTTAGGTTCAAATCTCAGATCTAACCCTGTTCTAGCTGCCTAGAAAATCATGTGACCTCTTTAATCCTCCATTTCCTCACTTGTAAAAGAAAAATAGATTGGACTTCTGAGATGATCTCTAAGATTTCTTCCAGTTTGAAATCTATGCTCCTCTTCTTTTACATATAAATAGGAACAGTTTTAGTTCTCTCACCCCACGGTCCTCAACATCTGGACTTGGTGTGATTCACTAGAGATAAATATTCTGGGTGCCCTGTCCACGTGTTTGGCTAAGTCAGGCGATTTACGACTGCAACATGGGTTAATGGGCTGTTCTGCATTGGGGTAATAGCTTATTGCATGTGTTATTAGAAGTGATGTCATGTCCAAACCCTGAGGAATCAATAAGGCCGCCAGGACATCTGGGTGATTAAGCGGGTAATAAGTTGCCCTGTACTGGGTTGTCTGAAGATAGGCTTTCAAGACCATTTTGCAAAACCCTCTTTCATGAGCTATC
This sequence comes from Trichosurus vulpecula, assembly GCF_011100635.1. Lineage (NCBI taxonomy): Eukaryota > Metazoa > Chordata > Mammalia > Diprotodontia > Phalangeridae > Trichosurus > Trichosurus vulpecula. The sequence goes on along the minus strand of NC_050577.1, from coordinate 165,842,036 downwards.
ACTTGTGGATGGATTTTGATAACTAGTATTGATCTACCATGTTTATGAAGTGCAGTGAGCACAGGGTAAACTGTGTAATTGCACCAGCAGTGGTAAGATAAATAATGTTCTTATCTATGGTATTGACTGTTTGGGATTAGCTTGGATATATAGTATATCTCTGAAACACAGTCAACGTAACGTTGACTTTTGCTCTTTCCCAGGCTTAGATTCCAAGTTCAGGTTGTCTTTCGGTAAGATAACTCAGTGGCAAAAGATCAACTTTAAAATCTGCTTCTAATTTCTACACTCTAACCCCACCCTCAGAAGGAATTTAACACAGAGTTATCTTTAGCCGATGAATAGGTCATCCAATTTCACATGATCCCTCTGATACTATATTAACTAACACCAAACACCACTAAGATACATGTAAGGATGTTGAATGGTAAAATCTCTTTCTCCCGAGCCTAGGACTAGCTTGTCTCAGAGCATAATTCAGCTGATGCCCAGGGGACCATAAGAAAATCTATGTTTTATGTCTTTTAGAGGCAGTGTAGTGAGGTGGGGGTTGAGGAGTGCGAGGGATGTATGTCTGCTAAGAATTCTGCCTAGCATCATGGGAATTTTCCCAGTCTACTTAATGAAGACTGTCTAGCCCTGATTGTAAAAGACACCAAATCACTAGAAAGTCAACAGGTTCTATGGTCACTGAATGCCATTTCCAATGCACCAGGAGAGATGTGGCCAGAATACAATAAATGTGCAGTTCCCACATTCCCCTCTCAGGGTGACACTAACTCCCCAACACGATCTTCATTTCCTCCTTTTCATGAAGGGACAAAAGCCCAATTCAAATCCCCCAAGAACTGAAAGTTCACAACTCTAAAGAACTTCAGGGAACTGGAAATAATTTGATGAGTCCACGGCTGTTACTGTACTTTAACACTTAAGAAGCACCAACCATCTCTGATATGTTTTCTGGAGCAGAGATTGTTATATATAAACATTCCCAATGGACTCATAGATTCACTGAGCACTTCTCCTTTACAGAGATGTTGCATGGATGAATTAATTAATGTTTGTCCTTTAGAAGCAGAAAGTACTATCGAAAGACTTAAGAACTATTATTAGATGATTAAATTAGATCCATTGAAATGGGCATCAGGTCAGTTGAGCCACAACAAAGCACATATGGTACATTACAAGTTTTCCCCAAAGGGCAATTAACCTCTCCTTTTCTCAGTTGTAAATAACTGAATTTGATCCTTTACACAGCTGCCAAAATGATTTTCCTAAAGCCCAGATCTGCTGATATCACCACCACCCCTATTAAAAAAAAACTCTTCCAATGGCTCCCCATTGCCCCTAGGATCAACTATAAACTCTAATATTTAAAGCTTATCAAACCTCACTATTCTTCTTGCACATTGCGCTTCTCTATGCGCTTTCTGGCCCACTTGCTGTTTGTCATTCATGAGACTCTATTTTCCCTAGAAGGAACTATTGGGAGCAGTGACTAGACTCCAAGGTCTCAGGTCAGGAATTAGGGTCTGAACCTGAGTTCAACTGTGGCCTCAGACACATCTAGGTGACCCTGGGTAAGTCATTTAGCCTCTGTCTGTCTCAGTTTCCTTAACTGGGGAAAATAGGGATTATAATAGCACCTACTTGACAAGGTTATTAATGAGGATCCAATGAGATACTATTTGCAAAGGAGTTAGCACAGTGCCCAGAACATAGTTTTCTTTTGTCCTTCCCATTAGATTTCCTTCCCAAGGACACCTTGTATCTGCTTTGTATATATTTCTTACATATGCATATTTGCCTCCACTAATAGTCAAGTCAACAAGCATTCATCAAGTGCTTGTGACCACGCACTGTGCTAAGGGCTGAGAATACAAACATAGGCAGAAAGAAAGACATTTCCTACCCACAAGGAAGTTACATTCTAATAGAGGAAGATAACACATAAAGGGAAGCTGAAAAGTGGGGGATGGGTGAGTGGGGGCATGGTAAAGAAAGTGGTTTGGAGAGTCAAGAGAATAGGCTGGAGAAGAAGACAAGGCTGGCCTGGGCTTCCTCCTTACAACAGAAGATCTGGGAAGAATCAGCCAATTGGAGGGAGAGAATGAAGGGCAGAGGGTATTTCCAATATAAGAAGTAGTCCAGGGGCAGAATAAGCTTCTAGGGTGAAGAGATTCCTGTGGCATAGTATATTCTTTGTAGGATTACATGATATTATATATATATATATATATATATGTATATATATACATATATATATATATGAAGTGTAATGTTTTCATTTCATTATCACTTTTTATTTTTTTCATTTTTATAATTGATAGGATGATGGAATATAAGCTCTCTGGAGGCAGAGATTACTTCATTTTTTGTCTATATCCCCAGTGCTTAGCACAATATCTAACACTTGGTAAGAGCACAATAAGTTTGCTGTTTGATTGATAGACTGTTGGTATGATGGAGAGGCTTTCTATAGATGAAAGTCATCTGGAAAAATTCAGTTGGTTCAAGGGAAGGACAAATGAAATGCGCCCAACTTGACCTGGCCTTTTGTGATGTTCACTGATCCCTGTTACTTGTGTCTGACATGGACAAGAATAGACCTGCATGAATTCAACAAGCAACATATCCTTCTGACTGTGCCATGCAGTCCAGCTCTTCCTCTTGATTTGGCCTGGAAAACGCTCTACATTTGGTTTATTTGGTAGAGTTGCAGTACCAAGACCGTCTCTCTTAGCAAGGACTGGAGTGATCCAATCTCATGGAGTTATGAATGGGAATATACAAGCCTCTTAGCTATTGTGTTACTTAGTTCAACAAGAAGTCTGTCAGAGGATCTGCCAGGTTTCTACTCCAAACCTTTCCTTGTGGCAGATCTATTCATGGTTTCAGCCTCCTGAAGCTGCTATTGGAGCATTTAATACATTCAGTAATCCATTCTGAGAATAGGTATACTGATTGTGAATAGCTTGACAATGATGGGGGAAATAGAAAACCACTAAAAAAAAAGCAGACATAAACTAAAAAAAGAAAAGCTACAAAAAAACCCCCAAAAGAAAAAGCTAGAGATATCAGTATTTTTATATTTGTAGTTTTATTTTTTGATGGAAGGAGGCACATCTGTGATACTGTCCTCACAGGGAATTTCTTGGGGCAAACTCCCTCTGATGAGGCAGATAAGCAACTTGTCTGCAATGCAGAATCTTATGGAATTGTCTGGGATGCTAAGAGATTGCATGGAATACATCCATGGTTACAGAACCAGCATGTATCAGAGGCAGGACCTAAACTCAGGGCTTTCTGACTTCTGTGTCAAACTGCCTCTTGGTGCACTGAAACCCAAGGATATTGTTTATAATGACCTTGAGTCATAAAGATGATGGTAAATTCTACTTAATAGGCTGTTGAAGTAGACAGAGAAGTGTGTTTTAATGCATTTTTGGAAAGATTTATATCCCAAATGATTCAACTAAGCTTAAGCTCAAGCACTCAAAGAGTTAAGTGCCAGCCACAAAACCCTTATGTAAAGTAACCTTCTCCCTAAAAATGTTGGCCTAATGAAGTGTTAATGCATTTTCTGTTTCAAATGTATAATATTATTTCTTTTTACACCTCATGGTGTTTTCTATTCCTGATTTGAAATTGCTTTAAAGCAAGTCTAGAGAGCCTAATCTTATAGCCACAAGCAATTATGACAATGAATACATTTAGTAAATTTCTTGTTTTCCTGGACTAGCAAGCTGAAGAAAGAGAGTAAGTACTCAGTGGCTAGAGGGCTGAGGCTGGAATCAGTAGGAACTGGGTTCAGATTCTGCGGCTGATACTTTAGGAGTTGAAGTGGGCAAAACACTTTCCCTCTCTGAACCTCAGGCAATTTTCTAATACTTAAAGTTAGAAAGAAGAGTTAAATGACAGGTTCTTGACATATTCATGTATAAAGCCAAGAAATGAAGTTCACTGGATGGTAGATAATTAAATCTCAGGCTTAGCTCAGGTGCCATCTCTCAATTCTTAGCGCTTCTCCAAAATTACTGTTATTTACTTTGGATATATTTTTGTATTTTCTTGCCTGCATACATTTTGTATAAGCATAATATAAGCTTCTAGAAAATAGTAGCAGCTTTCCTCTCTTCTTGTATTTCTAATGCCTAGCAAAGTACCTTGCCCAGAGAAGATGTTTAAATTTCCAGTTTTCTAACCCCTCACTCCCCATCAGGTACTTCAGTAACACTGGCCAGGAAAACAAGAAACTTACGAAATGTATTCATTGTCATAATTGCTTGTGGCTATAAGATTAGACTCTAGACTTGCTTTAAAGCAATTTTGAGACAGTAATAGAAAGCACCATGAGGTGTAAAAAGAAATAATATTATACTTTTGAAGCAGTCAGAGTGGAGGAGTGACAGCATTCCAGGTAACAGACAGCCAGAGAGAAGATGCTCCATCTCCCCACTCCAGACATTCTCTCTGGCTGTTCCCTGTCTGGAATGTTCTTCCTCCTGTACTCTAACTATTGACCTCCCTGACTTCCTTTAAATCTCAATTAAAATCTCTTCTTACTGGAAGCCTTTCCCCAGCCCCTCTTAATTCTGCCTTCTCCCTGTTCCTTATTTCCTATTTATCCGGAATGTAGTTTGCTTTGTTTATATTTGTGTGCATGTTGTGTCCTCCATTGGACTGTAAGCTCCTTGAAGGCAAGGACTATCTTTTGGCTCTTTTCCTATGCTCAGGTCTTAGCTCAGTGCCTGGAACATCATAGGAACTTAATAAATGTTCATTGATTGACTTTAGCAGTCATTTAATCAAACCTAGTGGATATTTAATAAATGTTTCCTTTTTTGGACTGATTGATTGCTTGTTGAATTCACTGAAATAGAATTCTCCTCTTTAATGGAAGGCTTGTTCAGATGGTACTAGTTCTTTGATTTTTCAGAGTATATACTTTATCCTAAATCAGGAGTTCTTTTCGTTTCATGAGTCCCTTTTGCAGTGCGGTAAAGCCTATGTGCCCTTCAGAATATTGATTTTAAAATGCATAGAGTAAAATACATAGGCTTACAAAGGAAACCAAATACACTGAAATACAATATTCACAATATTTTAAAAAGTTTGTAGACCTCCATTTTTTGGAAAGTTACATAATAACTTTACTACATATCCAAAAGGAATAGCAAATTGCACAGAACATATTTTTTAAAAAAAGTTTACAGATTTCAACTTTGCTAAAGTAATTTTTTGCTGGCTAAAGCAATGTGATATTTGGCTTACTTTTGGAGTGAAGTAACTGAAATATTTTCACATGGAAGAAGGATTAGGCTTATTCCGTGTGGCTCTAGAATTAGGACCAGTAGAGGAATTTACAGGGAAACAGCTTTATTTCTAAAAAGGAAAATTCTCCCCAAATGGCTTTGGAAGTTAGTGAGTTTCCTATGGATCAGAGGTATTAAGTAAAGAGTTAATGGCCACTTGGCAGGAATGCTCGAGTCCTGAAGCCTGCTTCAGTTAGAGATTGAACTGGGTGGCCTCTGAGGTCCCTGTCAACTTCGACTTTCCTTGATTCTGTGCCTTGGAATCTTTGAATAGCATAGTAGGATGATGCTGATAGTCCTGAACAAACATTTAATATCAGTCTAACATTTAATAAACACTATGTGCAATGGATAGAGTGCTAGGCCTGTAGTCAGGAAGCCTCACCTTTCTGAGTTCAAATCTGACCTCAGACACTTACCAGCTGCGTGACCCTGGGCAAGTCGCTTAACCCTGCTTGCCTCAGTTTCCCCATCTGTAAAATGAGCTGGAGAAGGAAATGGCAAGAAATTGCCAAGAAAACTCCAGATGGAGTCACAGAGTCAGACGCAACTTAAAACAACTGAAGAACAGCAAGTTTGTAGTGGACCTATTTAGTAGTTTTGTGATTTTCTCTAGCATCAGTCAGCTAGGAGCCAAGGCAGAAGATGGTGGGATTAATCCAAGACTGAGGTTTGGCAGGGCAAGATTGGTAAGCAGGTGAGAGGGCAAAAGATTAGAAAGAGGAAGACAATATAGAGTTGAATTGATTCACCAAGGAGTCAAGATGGGGAAGAAAGGAAAGTATAGTCAGTGTAGAGGTGATGGCCTGGGAATAAATCAAGGACTTAATGTCATAATAAGGATGAAGAACAGGATTTGGGGTTGCAAGGCAGAGGGGGAGGTATGATGACAACAGACTGTAAGCAGATAAGAGAATTTTCAGAGTTCACAAACATGGAAGTGGTGCATTTGTGGGTGATGGTAAGATTAATGGTATGCCCATATATCCATGTGTAGCTAAGCTGGAATAGAAGATAAGATCTTGTGAAATGAGTAAGTTGAGGAACTGGGAGGTTAGAACATTTGGAAGAGGGAGGTTAGGATTAGATTGTGGTGATCACTGAATGCCAGGAATTTGCATATCAGTCTGTAGGCTAATGAGGAGCCATTGAAGGTTTCTGAGGAGGGAAATGACAAAGAGTCATAGATTTAGGGGTCTCAGTGGTCATCAGTTTCAACGCTTTCATTTTACTGATGAAGAACCTGAAATCCAGGGAGGTTAAGTCACATGCCTGTGGTTGTGCAAGTACTGAGCATCAATGGTGGCATTTGAATCCAGGTTCTCTGACTTCAGAGCCATCAATCATTCCACTAGACCACACAGGAACACAGGATTTATTGTTGAAAGATGCCTTGGAGGCTTACTAGTCCAATCCCTTTATTTTATAAATGAGAATACTGAGACTAAGGGAGGTTATATTGCTTGTCCAAGGCCATGGAGGCAGGAAATTGCAACGCTAGGATTTATACTTGATTCCTCTGACTACAAATCCAGTTCTTTTTCCATAATACCACCTTGCCAGACCAAAGTAGTTTAGAGAAAAAAGTTCCTCAAAATTGCATTATACCTCTTAACTTATCTCACATTTAGGGCTGTCATATTTGGTCTACAGCTATCTCTGTCTCTGTCTCTCTCTGTTTCAGTCTCTCTGTCTCGCTCTGTCTCATTCTCTGTCTATCTCTCTCTCCCTCTTCTCCCTTCTCTCTCTCTCTCTCTCTCTCTCTCTCTCTCTCTCTCTCTCTCTCTCTCCCTCTCCCTCTCCCTCCCTCTCTCTCTCTCCTCATAGATACATCTGTGCCATTTCTACTCATAAGCCTATTGGCATGGCTTCTCACTAAGCTGCAGCCAGAGAGCCCAGAAGTGATGACAGCTAATTATGAAATGTCATGTCTGATGTCTCCCTTTTATCTCATCTTGCAGAAGCCACAGAATCCAACAAAGCCCTCCAGTGGCCTTTTGTGATTCGGGACAGGAAGTGTCAATATGGCAACAGCTGTTCTGGAGATAGTGGGATGACAACCTAAGGAGTATATTATGGGTGGTGGGGAGCGGGGAAGGCTAATGGGTATCTGATGCAAATTTTTATTCCAGACAATTAAGCTCAGGTGGGAGAGCCTGTGGACACTGGCAGCAAAAGGCAGGATTGTGTGGAAGAGAAGGCTCTGAAAATGTCAAGCTGTTGATGGCTCTGATCCTTTCACACTTCATAGGACATCTAGTGCTGTTCTTAGTACTTCCCTTGAAGGTCACTCTTTCCCTCAACTACAGGTAGGGTTGGGTGGTGGCAGAAGGAAAGAAATTCTGTTTATTAAGCTTCATACAGATACCATGACACATGGTGGGATAAGGAGAGAGACATTCACAGGCTGACTCAAGTCAGATGAGGCAACAAGAGCTAGATCACATTTATAGACTAGAGCTCGGAGAGACCTCAGAGCCTAGCCAGTCCACCCCTTTCACTTTATAGATAAGGACACTCAGTTCAAAGGAGTTAACATGCAGGTAGCGAGTTTCAGGGACAGGTCTATATGGCTCTACAATAACCAATCAGTTCTTTGGGTGGAAAGTAATCTGGATTCTAAATTCCTCAAAGTGGTATAAGTGAATTAAGTACTAGATTTGAATCTAGGCTCAGCTATCCACAAACTATGTTACCTTTAGAAAAGTCAATATATTCTTTGATTCTCAGTTTCTTGATCTGTAGAATGGGGATAAGAATACGTACATTACCTATCTTAAAAGGCTGTTGTAAGGAAAACACTTTGCAACCAAATAATCAGATGCTCACTTTTATGAGTTATTATTATTTAGCACTGAAATTTTTTCATTCATGGTTGTATGAAAGAAGGGAGACTAAAAAGTTTACAAAATAAAATTCTCACTTTTACAGACTTTTACAGCAGTCTGGCAGTGACACAAACTATGTCAGTGTTAAGGACAGAACCTTATAAATTGTTATATTCCATCCATGGGGATCCCTTTGTTTTAGACCCTTTTACTTCCTCTTTTCATTGTCAAATTAGTTAATCAATCCATACATATTCCTTAGTAACTGTTATATATTCAGCACTGTGCTGGTGCTGGGAGATACAGTGGAAAATAATACCTAGCATTTATATAGCACTTTAAAGTTTGTAAAGCACTTTAATCAATCAATAAGCACTTATTAAGCACCTACCATGTGCCAGGCTCTGTGTAAACCTTTACAAATATTATTTCATTTTATCTTTGATGAGGAAACTGAGGCAGACAGTGGTTAAGTGACTTACCTGGAGTTACAGAGATAGTAGGTACCTGAGGCAGAATTTGAACTCAGTTCTTCTTGATTCCACATTCTTGGCTCTATTCACTATACCTCTACTGTTTAATGTACCTGCCAAATACAGTTATCCCTTCCACATCATGACTTTCCCCATTGTTGTTTCCATATATTGTGGATTGGCATGAGAAATTAAATGGAAATTTGGGGGAGTTTTGTGGAAACCATAGATGACACTCGAAGGCCAATGGATGACAGAAAAGGTTTAAAAACTGAGAAATGCATAAAATACACGTATTACATAACATCAGCCCAAATCTTACAATAAGGTACTATAAACACCCCATGACAGAAAAAGAAAAATTCAGACTTCTCCGGTACAAAGGGAGTACCAAAACATTTTACTTAGATTTTCCAGATGGGGGCGGGGGAGGGAGGCACTGCGCCTAACCCCCGTGATGTGGAAGGGATAATGTAGTGAAGTATGGAGCATCATTATTCCTTTTTAAGGATTCGCAATATACCTCTGGATCGGACATAGAGACATCAAAAGCTACCCAACAATATAAGGCAATATATTATTAAGATTTAAAAGAAAGCTGCAGACAGTAGAATCTGTAGAAGCTCAGAGAAGGAAGAAATTACTATGGCCTGAAGTTAACAGGAAAGGCTTCCTGGATTTGAATGGGGACCTGGAGACTGAGTAGATTTCAGATTGATGTATAAGAGGAAAAATATGGTAAATAATCTTGTGAATGCAGGAAAATACAACAAGTGTTTGGGGGATAATAAAAGACAACAAATTGGCTGAATTGAAGGCTCTGTGTTTGTCACATTAACCCTGTTTGCCTCTGGAAGAATGTAATGAGAGATCAGCCTTGGAAGATAGGTTGGGGCCAGACTGCAGAAAGTTTTCACTATTAAGCCAAGAAGACTTTGTCCGGTAGGCAATGAGAATCTAATGGAGGTTATTCAGTAGAACCACGATAGGATGAAAGCATCATTTTATTTTTATGTAAATATGCAAATGATCTGCGGATTTTGTCAGCTTGGGGAAATTTCTGGTGTGAGAACTTTCTCCAGGAAATGAATATTTCACCTGATCTATGACTTTAGTAAGTATCATAGATTTAGAGCTGGGAGGGACCTTAGAAGCCATTAAATGCAAGTGGCTCATTTTATAGATGAGGGAACAGAGGCACAGAAAAGCTAGATGACTGGCCCAGGGTCACATGGCCAGTTAGTGTGTTGGGCTGAATTTGAACTCAGTTCTTCCTGCCTCCAAGTCCAGTGCTCTATCCCCTAAACCACACTGCCTAAGTCACAAAGAAATTAAATGACTTCCTCAGGTCAAAGAAAGTGTCAGAGGAAGGATTTAAACTCAGTTCATCATGAATTCAAGTTAAGTAATCTATCCACTGTAGCTTGCTGCCTACATTATTTTTTTAATGCCTTATTGAGGACTTTTTAACGGTTTAATCATTTTTCTCTTCTAATAAATCTTCCCTTAAAAGAGAAAACCAAGTGAACAACAAAACACCTATATCTAATAAAGTATGCAAGAATCCATACCCAGTGACCCTACTTCTGACCAAATGGAGAGGAATGTATTTCACTGTTTATTTACAAGGACTGGGACTGGTTTTTGCAATTCCTATGAGTTTGGTTGCCTTTTCATGCTGTATTCATTAACATCATTGTGGTCATTGTGTGTATTGTCTTGATTCTATCTTTTTTCACTCAGCATCTATTCATACACATCTTTCCACGTGTCTCTGAATTCTTTACATTTGTATTTCTTACAGCATCATTAAAATCCATTATATTCATATAACAAAGTTCGCTCAGCCATTCCCCAAATCAGTGGGTACTCCTTTTGTTTCCAGTTCCTTTGTTACCACAAAGATGCTGCTTTGAATATTTTGGTACATATGATACCTGAAAGCAGAATTTTATAAAAATTAATTATTAATTTGACAGTGATGCATGGAATGGATTAGAGTAGGGTGGAGAGAGACCTGAGGAAGGGGTGCAAGTTACTAGGCTATAAATGCTATTTAGGTATGAGGGAACAAGGTCTTTGGACTAGGGGCTTTAAGTCTATACTGCATATGGAACATGAGGTTGCCTATGACTGCATGTCATTCCTTGACTTGCATGGGCTCTATTGTGGAGTGCAAAACACAATCAAAGTTACTCAAAAGATACTTATTCAATTCATGCATGAATGAAATCTCTCCAAGGAACCTCTTGGGGATGGCTTAAGTCTTAACAGCTGCTGACCACGAGAACATGGAAGTCTGACTCAGAAATCCTTTGTGATATAGGGGAAAAGAGCACCAGACTTGGTGTTAAAAGGCCTAACACTGGATCCTGGCTATTTCATTTAAAAACAGTGACCCTGGGCAAGACACTTTACTTCTTGAGGCCTGTTCACTCATCTATGAAATGAGAGGGTCAGCACAGTGCCTGGAATACTACATTTCATTTAGTGCAACCCCTTCATTTTACAGATAAGAAAATTGAGGCCTGAATAAGTTAACTAATTTGACCAAGGTCATATATGTAGCTAATAGAATTCAGGCCTAAATCAGCTTCTTGCCACTAAATCCAATACTTTTCCCAATATTTCATGCTATTTCCCTAGATGACATTAAGTTCCTGTTTCCCTCCAGCCCTGTTGGTAACATGTCATGTCCCTGATGGCAAATTGCTACTACTTCTAGCCACTCCAAGAGCAGCAATTGGGCCGAGGATGTGGGTTTATTATTGTTTAAAGGGAGGGATGCTTTGAGAAATGAAATGTAGATACTGCAGAAGCAAAAGATCTCTTCTTTTTAAAAATGTATATTCTTAGTAAATCTTTCTTGAAATGAATTGGAGTAGGTGGGGAAGTCTCATCAAGGTTTATCAATGGTCAGAATTATTTGGACAATTAGTTAATTGAAAATATCTTTAAAAACAAAAACAACCAGCTGTGTAATAAGCCTGACTCAGTCATCATTATCGTTTTCTAATATATTCCAACTACTTTAAAAAAGTTTAAAAAGTCTCATTTTTTTTTCTTGATTACATAGTTACATGAATTCTTGTGTGTCATTTTTGGAAACCATGGCTTATATCTTGTAATTACAAGTTGAGATTATGCCATAAACAGACTATGTGTTAAATAAATTTCAATTAAAAATTTTAAAGGAACAACCATGGAATAAGCATCTCCTTCCTCCCCTCACCAATCTCATCTTGGGCCAATCTACTTTTTTCCCCTCCTGACAAAGTAGGTAATGCTATCCTTTAAATACCCTGGGAGTGTTCTTTCCTTCTTGGACAGGCTTCTTTGGGGGCCTGACTCAAGTACATTTATCAAGGCTGAATGAGATTCAGGCAGCTGACCATCACTGCCCACAGTCATAGAAAGAATGATGACCTTTAAGGGTGTTCACTGAGGAGTTCTTGCCAGTACAAACATGGATTCGATTTAAAGACAAATTATAAATTGATAAAGAAAAAAAAAAGCCCAGACTCATATAGCTGCCAAAATATACTATTCCCTGAAAAGATTCCTGAAAAGGATCTCAATTATCCAGCAAAAAATATCCCTCCAAATCTCTTTCCAGAGCTGAAATTCAGACTGGCTTAAATTCAAAATGTAAATCATTCCCCCTGCCTTGGCTAGGCCTATGTGTTTCTTGGAATATGAATGTCACTCTGCTATGTTACCACCTGAATTTTTCACACACTATAGTTTCCCATATTATCAATAATAGGGATAATTTAACAAACCAATTACCTACAGAAAAATCTGAGAAAATATCATAGATAGAGGGTGTTGTTTTTATTTGGGGGGGGGCAGGGAATAGCGTTCAGTGCAAATACTTTAGTATGCAAAATTACTTTCTAAAGACACTGTCTCCAAAAGTACATAGTATTCCTGTCAGCTGCTTGAAATAATAGAAAACACAAATATAAACACACATACACACATGAATACACACATATACACATGAGGAAAAAAGAAAGAAAAAAATACTCTACCATACCACTGCATAAAACCTATTTGTGGAGAACCCTTGGTGATCTAACACCTATCAAAAGATGATAAGGGCCCAGGCACTTGAGGCTGCTGAGGACTGCTGAAGTATTCTGTCGTCCTGACTCTCAAACACCCTCCACCTGCAAAGGAAGCCCTTATGGTATTTTGAACCATTCTGTCTGGAAGCAACACTTGTTGCCTTAAATAGAGATTGAGTTTATCCAGTGAATATGAAATAACTTTTGCTTACGAAGCAGTTTCTTTTTCTCCCATCTCCTGGTGCATTTTATATTCCTCACCTAATACAGACAGGATGTGGCTTTCTCTAAAGCCAGAACACTGCCTCTCAATCTGTATGTTTCACTGCCTGATCGCCTTCATTCCTAACACAGAATTTAGCGTCCCCAAAGCATCGTTCTTCATCGTACACACGAGAAAGGAGTACTAGTACCTCTGGAGGCTTGGACAACGGCAGACATAAGTTAGAACGAGGGCAGAGTACCAGACACATCACTCCTACATTTCTTTCAAGGAATAAAAAGCCCCCCTGGAGCATCTATGGCATTTTGAATATGAAATTGCTATCTACTTACAAACACATCCATGAGCAGGTGTTCTAGGGTCACTTCAAAGTCTTCCAGTTTGGCTGCCAAAGTCATGATGGCTCAGATTGTCTCTCAGGCCCAGCCGGCAGCCTCAACCTTGAATGCACCTTAACCCAGAAGACTTGTATGGGCGGATGGACCCAATCTGGTTTCAAAGCAAAGCTGCTCTTAATGGACAGCGGAAATCACTGAGACAACACAGAACATTTCAGGCTGGGGAGCTCGGGACTCTGCAGCCAGAAAACAAAACAAATGAAACAAAAAACTGGATTTCAATAGCACTGAGGGGCCAAGCTGGCCTGAAATCACTGGGCTTAAGCATCAAGGACCTGCCTGCCCAGCCTTTCCAGTCCAACTTTGCAGTCTGAGATGCTGTGGTTAAATGCAGGAAAACGCAACAGGAGTGAAATGGAGAGAGGGAGATGGGGGAAACGAAAAGAAGAGGGGGAGATAAATGTAATAAACTGGCTGACTCTACTGATATTTATAGGGCCACATGTTTTTGACTCAAGCCTATTTCTCAGTTCATTTCTGACCTTTCATAAATGGCTACACACACAGGAGCGTATTGTGGAAGGAGGGCAGTGGGTCCCACAGAAGTTGGCTGTGACCAATGCTAGGGCAATTCACACAGATACACCATCAATAGTTCTTTGTGAAAAAACATATCGGACCTTGTTCTAGACATGATGACAGAAAAGCTCATAGTCTTGTAAGAAACAAGGAAATGAAAGTTGTGCGGGTACTAATTTTTTCCTCCGAATATTATTAGATTCCTTACACTCTCCCGTTCCCTATCTCATTCCCTTCCTACCCTCCCCCCAGCAAAGAGTAGGCAAACATGATAAAAAATAAAATCTCATGTCAACTGCTCAGGCTTTTCTGGCACTTAGAAGAGAATGAACTCAAATCACGCAAAAAAAAGACCCTTTGCTTTTTCTGTGCTTAAAGCTTGCTATTTATATTCTGAGAAAAATTGCTACTTGGGTAGTGAGTGAAACCTGGGAAAATCACTAAGAAAACATAAGGTTGTCAGGTATAGAGTAGCAGTCACTATGACAGTAGTAATGAAGGTACTCTACCACTTATTACTGTGTGACCTTGGGCAAGATACAACCTCCCTGGGCTATTTCCTCATCTATAAAATGAGGGGGTTGGGCACATGGCCTCTGAGGTACCTTTCCGATTTAGGTCTATGATCCTAAAGTTGCTTCCAGCTTCTATGGAAATAGGCTACGTTCATATAACACTTTATTCTTGCAAAACATTTGTCGCAGAGCTTGTCATTGGATAAACATGACATCTCTGTGAGAATGGTGGTATAAACATTATTGTCCTTATTTTACAGATGAGTTTCAGAAAGTTTAAGCGGCTTGCTGATGATCACAAAGTCAGTGTATGGTGGAACTAGGACTCAAACAACTGTCGACTGAATTTTCAGTCCCCCTGGTCCAATCCTCTTTTCACTAATGCCTCTAGAAAGTCCTTTCTATTCTATAGTCAGCAAATACTTTGAGGGCTCCAAAAACAGTATAATTTTCTCTTGACTCTACCAAACTGGGGAGAATCAGACTACTTCTGGACCAGATCAATTACTAGGGTAGTGAGTTGACACATGGAAAAATGGTGGAAGACTTGAAGCCTGTGAAATTACATACGTTAAAATGAGCTGTGTCCTGCATCCTGTCAGTCAATCAAACCATATTTATTAAGTGACTCTTAGGTGCGATTCACTTTCATAGCCTCTGGAGGTCCAGATTTGAGGATCCAGTGTCTTCTGAGAGATTCTCTTCAGCAACAAAAGCCATTAAAATGAGTAGTCTTTCTTAGGGTGTAATAGTAAACCTTAAGCACTTAATTCACTTAAGCATGAATATGTGAAAATTGCTAATTCAATATCTTTATTTTGGTTGTTGATTGGTTCCATTGTATTTTCAAATATATAGACCAACTCTGTCCTAAAATCAAAATTTAAAAACTGAGTGTATATGTATGTGTGTGTGTGTGTGTGTGTGTGTGTGTGTGTGTGTGAAAGAGAGAGAGAGAGAGAGAGTTGGTGGAGGTTAGAAATGCAGCATTTGGGATAAAGTAACAACTTAGTCATAAGAACAGATTTGGTATCTGTCAGGGAGGTCCAGAAAAACAGCCAGTGATAAACTATACCTAAATGCTCTTCAAGTCACAGTTTTTGTTGTACTTTCAAACACCTAGACCAAGAATCAGAACAGGACCTTGACAGGTATCTCTTCATTAGGAAAAAGCACCAGGGAATGGACAAGCTATGCTGTGATGAATGGCTTCAATAACCGTGATTACATAGAAAATATATTACCCCAATGGGCAAGCTCATACGCAAACACTTAATTATTTTGCCATGCTAGAAACACTTAGCAAACAGAGGAACAACTTTACCATTAATGGCTTCTAGTGTGAAGAGACTGTTTGCAGTGTGGTTACTCTTATTTGCTAAACCAACTGCCATGTTGAAGGTCCTGAAAATGGGCAGTCTTCAAACTCCAAAACTGTCTCCAAAACTCCAAGGAAGTGAGAGAGTGATTTGTGAGCACAATCCTCTGTCTGTCTGTCACCTGTCTCTCTCTCTTTCTCTCTCTCTCTCTTACTTTTTCTCTCACTAAGTGCAATATTGATTCTCCATTCCTATAAGTTTCAGTGAAGCCTTTACAATAGGTCAAACCTCATTGTAGCTTTCTTAATTAAACTTAAAAGAAATTTTTTAAAATATTAAAGTATCAGGGATTTTATAGAACTTTTTGTTTTCATAAACATATTTCTGGGACAAACGACTATATACTGAGAAAAACCTTTCTATCAGTCATTGCTGAAGGCTCCTTGGCTCTCTGGAGAAAACAGCCTTACATCAGAGACAACAGATAACTACTGTGCTAGTCTTGATGATCTAGTCTTCCATGAAAGATTTTCTTGGGTCACAGAACTGTTCAAAATACTACACTTACTTAGGCTGTAATAGCAAACTCTAATGTACACCATTTAAATTCCTGAAAATGACAAAAAGATCTTTGCATGGCCAAAGTTTATTCTCTTCCACATTGGCGGAAGCTTGAACAGTTGGTGGGGAAAGCTCTGGATTTGGGGCCAGAGGATCAGGGTTCAAATCTTAGCAAGCTACTTCTTGTAAGACCCTGGGCTGGCATTTAATATCTCTGGGTCTCAATTCATCTGTAAGATTAAGGAGTTGGGCTCACTGACCTTTCAGTGCCCTCCTTATTCTCAATCTATGAGTACATGATTTTTCTTATTTTATACTTCCTTTGCTCCTAGCACATTCTACCAGACACTAGTTTTATATTTATATATCCTATGTCCCTATTTTAAAAAATCTATTTATTTATTTTTAATTTATGGAATAAAACAAACATTTCCATATGGTATAATAGGAAAGATGATTGCACACAAAACTGCAAATTCATTAAGTACAACTCACTATTCTTTTTAAACATATAATAACATTATCCTGTAAATTTCTTTTTTTCTTTCCATCCCCCCCCACCCTAAAGATGGCTACCCTTAGGCACAAATACACACACACACATATACATATATACATACACACATATATATGTAAAATTATTCTATACATACTTCTATTTATCAGTTCTTTCTCTGGATGCAGATACTGTCTTTCTTCATTTGTCCTTTATAGTTAATTTGGATATTTGTAATAGTCAAAATGACTTTATTTGCTCAAAGTCATTCTTAAAGAAATATTGCTGTTACTGTATACGATGTTCTCCTGGTTCTGCTCATTTTGCTCTTCATTATTTCATGCAAATTTTCCAAACTCTAAACTCCTAAAACTCTATTCTTTATCTCTGTCAACAAACGGTAAGCTCTTTGAGAGCAAGGTTTGTGTTGTTTCTTATCTTTCTAGCCTCAGAACCTACAGAGTGCCTTGAACTCAGCAGATACTTAGTAAATGTCTATGGAATTGAATTAAATTGAATTGAATCGGCATGTGAGACTTTGGGGGCAGGGAAAGGGATATGCCCAAGACATCCCTTAGTTAGAAGGTGATGCCACTTAAAATACTTTCAATTGGAGGATTGTTGGGACAGACAAGGGACTCAGTCTGAGAAGAAGGCCCATAGGTGACTGAGGTCAGACAGTGACAGGAAATGTCTATGAGTTTGGAAATGTGGCTCAGAATATGAGAAGGAGAATCAGATGCACTAAGTTGCCCTTTGAGGACAAGGACTAGGTTGTTGATTGTGAGGAAAAGAAATTAATTTAAAACGATCTAGCAATAGATGACATCTTCAGAGTCATACAACTGACTGAAAGGTATAGAGAATATAAGTTCTTTATTGTCTTTTCATAAAAAAATAGTTGAGCAAAATACAGACACAAAAGTCTCTCTTTGAAAAAAAAGTATTTCCCAAGAATTGTGGTTTGTCCTTCAGATAATGCCATGACTTGAAAGTGAATTGGATTTGAGTGAGGGAGGGCTGTGCAAAGTCACCAGGCTCAGTTTCTCCTCCAGAGCCACCTGGGTCCAGTGGCCAGAAATAGATCAGGACAACTGGAGATAACCCAGGATGCAGTGGGAGACCCTGACCTTTTAAAGCTAAGTTCTTTTCAAGTTCTCACTTTGACTGAAGCTCCACCCATTTGGTAATTAGGGCTCTTTAAGAATGAGCCAAGGGATGGCCTCTTTAACCCAAAAAGAAAAAAAATCAAACTAGGAGGAAATGATCCTCAGGGTTTTTGGCCAAAAGAGAAACAATTACTATTTACATTCACTGCAAGTCATAGCATCATCTTCCTGATGTCATGGTCCTCTTCGAGAACAAATGACAAACCACAACCTGTGAGTCATCTGAGCTGCCCACTGGGGACCCAACTGTCCAGTCAGGCACCACAGCTTATCCTCCCCTCCCCTCCCCTCTCCTGTCCTCCCCTCTCCTCCTCCTCTACTCTTCTCCCCTCCCCTCTCCTCTCCCGCCCTCTCTTTTCCTTCCCTCTCCTCTTCTCTCCTCTCCTTCCTTCTCTTTTCCTCTCCCCTCCTGTCCTCTCCTCTCCTCTCTCCACATGGGGTATCGTGCCCTTACCTGAGGGTGCTCTGCTCAAAAGAAGATAAATGTTGATGGTTAAAATCTGTCATGATATCTTAGGGTTTACTGGCTACACTTCTTTCCTAAAGACCATGCCTTAAACCCAAATCACTCTGGCTCTCCTTGATTTCCCATGCACATATTAAGATCATATAGGTATCCTTCACAGAAGCAACAATATAGAAAACTTCATAATCCTCTGATTATTAATGTCAAGTAGGGTAAAAATGAGTAGTTCCTACACAAAAATCCAAATAGTGGAGAGATTCCATATCAGCAATGGTCTTACCCAGATGGTCCTGTTGGTGTATGACATAATGCTGACTACCTCATACTTTAGCCCTGCAATACTATATAGATTGTCCCAGTATGCAACCTCCTCAAGGAGATCTGTTGTTGTTCAGTCATGTTCAACTCTTAGTGACCCCATTGGGGGTTTTCTTGGCAAAGATTCTGGAGTGGTTTGCCATTTCCTTCTCCAGCTCATTTTACAGATGAGGAAACTGAGGCAAACAGGGTGAAGTGACTTGCCCAGAGTCACACAACTAGTAAGTGTCGAAGGCCAGATTTGAATGCAAGAAGAGGAGTCTCCTTGCCTCTAGGCCCAGCATGCCATCTACTCTGACACTTAGCTCCCCAAGGAGATCTGCAGTCACTCGAAAGAGATTTGCCTAAAAATCCACATAAGAAAATCTGAATGGGCACAGCGAGGTGGCACGGTGAGTAGAGCACCGGCCTTGGAGTCAGGAGGACCTGAGTTCAAATCTGCCCTCAGACACTTGACACACTTACTAGCTGTGTGACCATAGGCAAGTCGCTTAACCCCAATTGCCCTGCCTTCCCCCCTCCAAAAAAATCTGAATGGATAGAAAGTGTCCCTTTTTTCACAGCACATATCCAGTTAGTTACAGATCCTGGTCATTTCCGCCTCCACCATTCCTAGCATCTATCCGCTATTCTCTACTCACACTGTCCATGCCCTTGTTCAGGCCCTCATTATTTCTTGCTTGTATAATGCAGCATCCTCTAATGGGTCTCTCAGTCTTGTGTATCTGATCCATCTTCCACAAAGTGATAGTCCTAAAGCAGAGGTCTGACCATTATTCCTCTGTTCAATAACGCCCTATGACTTTTAGGATTAACTATAAAAATTGACTGTTAGGAATTTAAGCTATTCAGAGCCTGGCTCAAATCCACCTTACAGTCTTATTATCTATTGCTCCCTTCATTACTCTACAATCCAACAGAACTGGCTTTCTTGTTATTCTTCATACACAACATTCCTTTTCCCTTCTCTCCATGTCTTTGCATTCCTTCCACTTAATCTTTGCCTCTTAGAATCCCTAGACTTCTTCAAAGTGTCTCTCAAACAATACTGTTGCTGTTGATATCCAGTTGTGTCCAACTTGGCCATCAGGTTTTATTGGCAAAGCCATTGCAGTGGTTTGCCACTTCCTTCCCCAGTATGTCTTCATTTTGCAGTTGAGGAAATGAGGTAAATAGGTCTTCCTGATTCCAAGTCCAGTGTCTAACACAGTACCTGGCACATAGTAGGTACTTAATAAATGCTTGTTGACTGGTTTTCCAGATTCTGCCCCACTGAATGTGCAGCCCTTTTGAACTGGTCCTTGAATAAAAAGATCTTGGATATTTTCTGCAGACAATTAGGGTTCAGAATTGGATTGGAGGAAGGCAGAATCACTATTGATTGGAAAAATGCAAATTAAAACAACTCTGTATACCACTTCACACCTATCAGATTGGCTAATATGACAGAAAGGGAAAATGACAAATATTGGAGGGGATGTGAAAAGTTTGGGACACTAACCCACTGTTGGGGGAGTTGCATGGATCCAACCATCTGGTGAGCAATTTAGAACTATGTCCAAAGGGCTGTAAAGGTGTGTATACACTTTGACCTAGCAATATAACTACTAGGTCTCTGAAAAAGATCAAAGGAAAAGGAAAAGGACCTATTTGTGCAAAATATTTATAGTAGCTCTTTTTTGTGGTAGCAAAGAATTGGAAATCAAGAGAATGCCCATTATCTGAGGAATGGGTGTACAAGTTGATTATATGATGATAACATATGATTGCGATGGAATACCATCGCGCTGTAAGAAATGACAAGGGGGATAGTTTCAGAAAAACCTGGGAAATGAATTTAGCAGAACCAGGAGAATATTGTACACAGTAACAGCAATATTGTACGATGACCAACTGTGAGTGACTTAGATATTTTGATTAATACAATGATCCAATACAGTTCTCAAGGACTTATGATGAAAAATGCTATCCACTTCTAGAGAAAGAAATGATGGAGTCTGAATGCGGATTGAGGCATACTTTTTAAATTTTGTTTTTTTAGTTCTTTTTTCTTTTGGTCTATGTTTTCTTTTGCAGTATTGCTAATGTGGCAGTATGTTTTACAGGAATTCACATGTACAATCTATATCAAATTGCTTCCTTTCTCAAGGAGGAGGGAGGAGAATAAGAGAGGGAGGGAATTTAGACCTCAAAATTTAAAAAAAAAGAGTGAGAAAAAAATTTAAAAAAGAAAGGCAGGTTGTTTCTATTTGAGAAACTGCAGGATATTTTCAGCGACCTCTAGTAACTCTCTAATAACACACACACACACACACACACACACACACACACACAATGTTTTTCACATGGATTTTCTTCTGACAATGTTACATAGCTGTGAATCACAGAAAAAACTTTTTTCTCTTCATTGTACCAAAGGATAATAGAGTAATGCATGAGTAATAGCATAATTACCCAGGAAATTAGAAAAGGTGGAATTAGGAAAGGCAATGGACTGATTATACTGAGAGACTGAGGTATAACAGATAGAGAGTCCAAGTATTTTACTGACATATAGAGACTGTGAAAAAACCTAGAGGAAGGCCTTTAGAAGATTGGTTAAAACTGTCATAGAGAATTTATGGTAGGATATGGATAAGAAGCACTAAAGGTGAGATTTGGATGAATTGTAATTTGCAATACGATTGAGATAGAACATCAGAGCTGCTGAATTATTAAAGAAATATAATTATTTTTATATCTTTTTATATAAATATGTTCTAATAGTTATATATAAATATACTTCTAAATTTACATATAAGCCAATATATAAAAACATATATACATATATATGTATATATTTCCCTACTGGACCATAAGTTCTATGAAGGAAGAGATGGAGTTTTCTCTAAACTTTGCTCCTAGCACCCAGCTCAATGATCTGTGAATTTGAGGTGCTTAATAAATGTTTTCTCAATTGAATAGAAAACTCAACTCCCAAGATGACTAGAATAGTCAAGATAATTTCCTAATTTGGTACAGGGCCATTAAGTTGAGACTCTGAGTAAATGCAGAGATAAAATGGTGAGTGGTGAACACACTGTCACTCTTGCAGGCCCTACTGTAAGATGAGAAAGGGATGGGATTTTAAAAGCATCAGGCTGGTCTTGGTAAAACAGGCCTCTTTGATGGCTGTATAGATAGACGCCTGTCTTCAATTATTTATAATGCTTCTACTGTCTGTCATAGCTCTCTCTAGGAGCACAGACATGTTAATTTAAAGGTTGATTTCTATAAGGCCCTTGACAGGCTGGCACTGCAGTTTTCTGAGGGCAGTGGTTGTCAGTAGTCCATGGAAGCTGCTTCTTGCTGCCTATCTGCCTATGTCTCTGTTCTAACACTGGTCAAAGAGCTTGAACAACCAAACTTGTCTTCCTCTGCTCACAATGAATTTTAGATTTGACAGAAGCACATGGGGGATATTCTGTCAACTCCCCCTTCAGGGTTCCCTGCTCCTTCCTCCTCCCCCACCAACTCTGAGTCCCTGCCCATTCATAAGGATGAATTCCAAGACTATTTCAAAATTAACAGACAGTGAAAATGGTGTCAGGCACTTGTACAGACGCTTTGGGCCCAGGATGAAGTGGAATACATAATAACTGGCCTGATCTTCTCTCAGTCTTGCCACCTGTCACATGCTTTATCACTTGGAGCAAAGGAGCCTCACAGGGGCCTGGGAGTTCACATCCACAACAGGACATGTGGCACGTGCCCAGAATTCCTGCCCAGTTATTACACTGTTCTATTGCACCTTGTATCCAAGAAGTGAAAATAAGTCCATTCATGATCACTCTATTTTCCTAAGAAAAATATGATGTCTATTTACATAAGTTTCAGGAGGCTTCCTAATGTGAAAAAAAAATGCTTAGCTGCCTAGAGTACTTTGATCCCTTCCGAATCAGCTGTAGAGGGAAGATCCATGGGTAAAACATTTATTTGTAGTGGCTCAGAAAGGAAGGACCCTCAGAAATTGGCAATACTGATTTTGTTAGTATTTTATGTTTGCTGTTTACAAGATGTTCACCAATATGAAACCCTTTCCTGATGCATGGATAGGGGCTGAAAGTTTGAATGAAAGATAGATAAATTCTCAGTTACCTTATTGCAAAGAAGGGAGTGAGCCTGAAAGCCACAGGGGAGGAGACAGGCTTTACCAAAGACAGGATTACCTTTGTTGTTGTTTAGTCGTATCTGACTCTTTGTGACTCCATTTGGGGTTTTCTTGGCAAAGACACTAGAGTGGTTTGCATTTCCTTCTCCAGCTCATTTTATAGATGAGGAAACTGAGGCAAACAGTGTTAGTGACTTACCCAGGAAGTATCTGAGGCTGGATTTGAACTCATGAAGATGAGTCTTCCTGACTCCAGGCCTGTGTGCTCTATCTACTATGCCACCTAGCTGCCCCAAGGATTACCTGAACTCCAGTTTAGTTTCTCCCACCTGACCTCTTTGTCATATTACTTTAGATAAGATACTGCTTTTAAGGAAGATATAGGGGTTGTTTTTCTTCTTAAGGAAAATGGTTTAGTTTTGCATGCAAATTTTGGGATCCTAGGATCAAAGGCAGCTAGGTGGCTGAAATCAGGAAGCCATGAGTTCAAAACTGGCCTCAGATACCAGCTCAGTTTTCTCATCTGTAAAGTGGGAGCATGTAATGTTAATGGAATGAGTTAGGAAGATGTTCCTCCATGGAGCGCATTAAGGGAAGCTTGATTAGGGGAGGCTTGTTTGTAGGAGGGCTCACACCTTTTGCTAATTTCTAATTAGGCATTGGGTCAACAGGGTTGTGATGCCCTCTGGCTCTGAGAAGTGTATATATACTCTGAGGTTAGCATTGACAACTTGATGAAGCCTACAGACCCACTTCTCAGAATATCACTTATAAGTGTATAAACTAAAATACCTAAGATTACAAAGAAATAAAATTATATGGAAATTCAGTTATTGAAATAAAAAAAGTTCATAGACTCCAGGTTAAGAACTCCTGCTATAGAGATTATTGTCTAACCTCTTCATTTTACACATGACATAATTATTTCCCAGAGAGGAGAAAAGATTTGCCAAATTGCCCAAGTAGAAGAGCAAGGATTGAGAGGCACCCAGGTGGCACAGTGAGTAGAGTGCTGGCCCTGGAGTGAGGAGGACCTGAGTTCAAATCTGGCCTCAGATACTTACTGCCTGTGTGACCCTGGGCAAGCCACTTAACCCTGACAGCCTCAAAAAAAAATTAAGCAAGGATAGTTCATGTCCTCTCACTCCAAATATGGTGCTATTTCCTTTACTACATGTTGCTTCTCCATTTAAATTTCAGTTCTGTTCTTGCAGGGACATAGCAAACTTCACTGAATAAAGGTTGTGAGACTTTGACAACTTAAGCACTGACTTCTTTCCCCATGAGCATCAAAATTAACTTTTACAAATTTAATCATCTTTATTTACTGGTTAGGCCTTATTCCCTTAGCCTGTAGAGATGGTTGGCTGCAAAGGCTTACTATCTGTTACTCATTGGCATTAGAGAAATGCAACCTTTTAAGAGTTTAGAGAACATCGGAATCCAATACAACTGGCGATGACCTGCTCCAATCTCCAGCTGGCAGAGCGCTCTATCTTTCACACAAGAGCATCAGAACTTGGAAAAATATTCACAGTACAGAGAGCTAAAGAATGATTGTGGGAGTCTGGCTCTTGACCTTTAACCCTCAGTGGGATTAATGTAATTCCATCTCTGAGAAAAGTGCAACTTCCCCAAGACAATAAGATAAATGTTTGCATAAGAGTTACTCCAAATGGGAAGTACTGAGAGACTGTTTGGATATGACAAGAGTGCCCTTCCTCCTAAAAAAAAAAATGAAAAAACCTGAGTCCCTTTCACCATTTCAAATCCCTGATCAAGTTTAGCTAGGGGAATAACAGCAAAGAGGGAATTCAGAGCTGGGGACACAGGATCCAAGCAAAGTCAACCAATGACCAGAGAAGTTTCTCCATATGCTACCCAGAATTACAGAATTTTAGAGCTCAACAGGACCTTAAAAAACCTCTTTGTTGTTGTTTGGTTGTTTTCAGTAGTGTCATTTGGGGGTTTCTTGGCAAAGATACTGGCATGGTTTGTCATTTCCTTCTCCAGCTCATTTTACAGATGAGGAAACTGAGGCAAACAGGGATAAGTGACTTGCCCAGGGTCACACAGCTAGTAAGATTAGAGCCAGAGTTGAACTCAAGAAGAGAGAATCTTCCTGATTCCAGGTCTGACACTCTAGCCACTTCACCACCTAGCTGCCAACAAACCTTCTAAGTATTACCTATACATGAAAAAGAATCCCAACTACAACACACTCAGTGATTGGTTATTCAGTAAAGCTCTACTTAAAGATTTCCAGGGAGGAATAACTTACTTTTTTTGTCAATGGCCCATTCCATTTATTGATGCTTCTAATTTGTGGGAAAAGAAGCGTTTTTTTTTCCCCTGACGTTAAGCCTAGAGTTGCCTCTTTGTAAAATTTTATGCCCAGGCAGTTCATTCTGTCTTCAGGAGTCTTCAGAGTCTCCTAAAATCATCCAAGTTGGTCAGTTCTGGTTCTTATTTCTAGATGTAACTTCTCATCTGTCATTTCTAGGGAGAAAATCATTCATTGACTCTTGAGGGCCATCAAAGAGCTGGCAAGAGCTGATACCTACAATTTGTATCCAAAACACTTAAATCACTAAGCTATACAGTCCATTTCTCTCCTGAAATAAACATGTTCTTATTTAGACTTGGAAAATAGTTTGGTGAAGTTGAAAAATTTGGAATCAGAGAACGTGGGTTCAAAGTCTGGCTCCACTACCCACTATCCCTATAATCTTAGGTAACTTACTTTTCTCTCTGGGGCTCAGTTCTCTCATCTATAAAATTAGAGTATTGGGCTAGAATTCAGGGGTTCTTAACTTTTGTGGGAAAGTTATAGACTTCTTTGGCAGGTTAGGAAATCCTATGGATCCATTCTCAGAATAATGTTTTTAAATGCATAAAAGGAAATACATAGGATGACAAAAGAAACCAATATATTGTAATAGTTATCAAAATATTTAAAAAAACATACTTAAAGAGTTAAGAACCCCTTGTCTAGATGATATCTGATGATTCTTGAACCTTTAGAACTATGATCTCATAAGGGAAATCAAAACTATATATAGTGAGAGAGGGATGATATGGTGCCTCCATTACAATAGAGTAAAATTCTGAAACTTTGTGTCCTTTCCTGGGATGTCTTTTCTTTTTTTAATACTTTGGTACAGAATTTGCCATTTGTTATATATCTTATTCTGGTTTGCTTTTTTTTTATTCTGTAAAATAGATCAGAATTGTTTTCCTAAGTTTATACTTAAAGACATTTGACATGGAGAAAGGTGAAGGAATTATCTAAAATTATACTTTACAGTGATTCCTGAAACAATACAAGGCTTGTCGAAGCAAGGTGTGGTTTGGTCATGTGGAGGTAAAAGAAAAAGGAATAGTTAGATATTTCTGAGTCTTTGAATAGGTTTTTTATAACTTTGTGAATGTGTCCTTTGCAAACTGTAAAAAAAAAAAAAAGTGTTGTTTTTTTTTTAAAGAAGATAAATGGACAAAGTATGAGGTGGTGCAGTGGATAGTGCTCTGGGTCCAGGAGTCAGGAAGACTCATTTTTCTGAGTTCAAATCCAGCCTCAGACCAGCTGTGTGATCCTGGGCAAGTTACTTGACCCTGTTTACCTCAGTTTCTTCATCTGTAAGATGAGTCGGAGAAGGAAATGGCAAACCACTCCAATATCTTTGTCAAGAAAAGGCCAAATGAGGTCAGGTTAGGCTGTGTGGGCCTGCTGGGCTTGAGCATGTTGGGATGGAGGTTATGTCACTGAAATTCCACAGGCCTCCCCCTCCAAGGCAGTGATTATTTATTTACTTTCTCCCTTTGAACTCTCTCATGGAATTCTGGAGCCTTTTCTTCTGGGCATGGAGAAAGTCTGTTTCTCAGGAATTTTTTGTCTTTCTTTGTTTTAAATGTTTATTTTTTTCTTGTAAGCCCATGATTGCATTTAACTATGCAAACCCTAGGCATGGGTATATTTATTGTGAGTTGGGAGGAGGCTGTTAAGTAGACCATCCAAGGAAAGGACAAAGAGATCTAAAAGTGTGGTGTTTTGCCAGAGTTCTGTCTTAGGCTGGGCTCTCAGAGCTGGAAAAAAATTGGAGAATTAGAGAATCATTTGTTATAATTTCCCAGAGCAGAAAGAGAATGTTTATACCAAAAAATCCATCTAGGGAATGAGTCAATAGTGGGGTGGGGATGAACAAGAATGGCTGAATAATCCTGTTTTCCATCTCCATCCCTCCACTGCCACACTAAAGATAAAGACAATGGTCTTTATCTTCAAAGGGTTTACATTCTCCTGGATATTATACAACATGTACACATATCAGTTTAATGGAAGGTAGGGAATAGTGTGAGGCAAAGGAAAGATCACAATAAATTGGTACAGAAATATTTGAGGAGGGAGGGAACATGTTCATTTGGGGAAATCAGAGAATACTACACAAGAAGGTGACTTGAACACTGAAGGTAGGTAAAGATTCTGAGAGATGATCAGGAAAGAGAGCATTCTAAGCACGGGGGACAGTCTGTACTATTTCCCACCAATGTTCCACGGAAGATTTATCCAAACATGATGGAAACGATCTTCTTATTCTTTAAATACATAGCAAAAGGAAGGAAGGAAACAAGCATTTATTAAGCGCCTGTTATGGGCTAGACATTGTTTTAAGAGCTTTACAAATATTACCTCATTTGATTATCATAACAATTTAGCTTTTAGATACTGTTATTTTCCCCATTTTACATTTAAGGAAACTGAGGCGAACGGGGAAATGATTAACTCAGGATCACGCAGCTAGCAAGTGTCTGAGCTAGGATTTTAACTCAGATCTTCCTGACTTTAGGCCCACTGCCCACCTAGCTGCCGCTATGTGCACCAATGTACGCAGTAGGTTGCCTCTCTTTTTAGACTGATCCACTGCTTTTTCCAGTCATTCTCTATATAGTCTTGATAATAACTTCTTATGTACAAGTTGTCATTCACAACAATAAGCAAGAGAGAATATTTAGAACGTAAATTAGCAGCAGGAACCAATGGAAATGAAACAACATTCTTTAGCTACTTATTTTGATTTTTAAAAAATTAAATGGCATCTACCACTACAAGCATGGACAATGAGGAAAATAAATCAGCTCAACAACAGAACAGAGTTTATTTTAATATTAGTAATGGCATCCAGGAGAAAAAAAAAAGGAGAATCATCTGATTAAGGTTTTGAATGGACATAGAATCTAGATCTAGAGCTGGATGAGATCTCTATCTATTCCAAACTGACATGACCCAAGGTCATATTGGTAGAATTTGAACCCAGGACCACCAACTCTTGAACCCATGCTTTTTCCAAAGTACCCAAAGTAATCCCTTCTTGGCCTACATTAATCATATCCAATCATTCTCTACTAATGGCTTCTGGTTTGTACTCTTTACCTAACTTCTGGCAGTGCCATTCTTAAACATGATTTTCTTCCTGAAAGTCTGATTGAAGGGTTATCTTTCTTAAAGACTAAGTCCCACCCATTTGAAAATAAATGAAAACAACTCTTCCTTCCCAAGAAAGATTTCTTTCCAGTAATGGGCCCTATTATTTCCTTTAAAAACAACAATATTGCTAAGAGCTAGTTTAGTAAAAGTCATTTGGATTCTTAAACAGTCGTGGATTCCCTGTTACACCAAAAGTTTATTGATCCAAATGGTTTAGCTGTAGATATTGCAAATTTCCAATTGGGACATAAGCTAACCTTTAATCGAGAGAGGGCTGAACCATTTACTAGCTGAAGAACAGATTGAAAGGCAGTTTGAAAGAATACTTATTAATGGTTCCCTTATGCACCTCTGCATTATTTACACTGAACACACCTGTTCAGATGCATAAAAATGAAAAGCACATCTAAGCAGAAAGAAATTGGCCATTCATCCAAATCTCACCCTTAGCCAATTTTCCCTTTGGCCTTGAACATGGATATCAAAGGAGAGAAAATGTCTTGAAAGGCTTTGGACTTTGACACCTGATCAGATGTGGTCTGTATAAAATTAATAACATTTGTCAGTTTCTCAATTTCGAATCTACCAAGCTCATAAAAAAGTCTTATAAATGATCAATAGGCAATAAACATTCTCAAAATCTCCACTGTAAGTCAAGATATACAAGACCATCAACTCTAAGTATGGCTCTAGATTCCCTCACGTCTTTGTTGAGCAAAGACTTGTTACTAAGGATTTTTATCAGGAATCCTGATCCTAGGGCCTTACCAAATTTATGATTGGGTATCTGTTTGATTTTGTTACTAATCTCTGTTTATGTTTCCCATCTGTTCTCAAGGTCACCAGCTGTGTTTGGACATAATATCATAACACCAACATTCAGGCCACACATTTCGATCATATATGACAGAGATACTGCGGACATACCAAATTTTGAACACTGATGGAAAATCACCAATTATCAATGAAAGGGTATAGTTGGCCTTTTTGAACTTAAAAATTCCTTTATAGATAAATGAAACACACTACTAAGTACATTAATTATTTGTTGATCTTACTTTACACTGAAGTTATAATAGGTTGAGATTGTACTATACTGCAAACTCTGAATTATTTATCTTGAAATGCTCAAGTTTATGAATTATACGGAGTCTATTTTGTTAGAATGTGTTCTGGTGCTTAAATGACTCAGTGGTATTGCTTTATAAGTCCTATGCCCCACAGTGTGATAGGTTTTATAGATGACAAACATGTTATATGGTTGTTGTGTTTGGCAGCTACTGTGGCTATGTAAGGCCAACAACACCAGCACACAGGAGGGCTGCTAGCACAAGTTCTTTGATCTGCTTTTCTAAGGAAAGCAACTTTAAGGGGTTTACAATCTCACTTTAATCAAACATATACATATATATGTATATATGTCATTCAGTTAGTTCAGGGGAAAAAGTCAGCACCCTGAACTTCAGAGAGAATACAAACAGAAATTATATAAACAAAGCAAATAACACAAATCAACAGACAGGCTTTTGTCTGACCATAGCAATACATACGTACTTACCAGAGAGAGAGAAGCACCAACATCTGGATTTTCAAAGCTGGGGGGCTCTTAAATGCTACCCAGAGTCTTGTCTGGCCAAATCACACAAACACTCTTCCAATGAGTGAGCCCCCCAAGCAAAATGCTAACCTCAGAGTATATATACACTTCTTCAGAGTAGAGGGCATCACAACCATGTGACTCAAACTCATGTGCCTTAGGCTTTCTTGTGACTTAAGCAGGTCATCAACGACTCTTGATTCAAACAGAGGCAAGGCTCAATCAAAGGCACTTGATTACCTTAGTGCTGGGAAGCACTCCAAAAGAAAAAAACAGTGAAAAATCCCCACTTTGCTTGCCATTTCATGTTGTTATTTATGGAGGAAGAAAGACTGTTGGGCCTAGAATTATGTGCCTGGGTCAAACTCTGTCTCTGGCACACTACCCTGTGGGACCTTGTGTAAGTCACTTACCTCCTTATGTCTCAGTTTGCTCATCTGAAAAATGAGAGGATTAAACCAGATGGCCTCCAAGGTCCATTCCAGATCTGAATCTTTGATTCTATGAACAAATATTGTCTGTAGTACTTACTAGCTAGGTGATTATGGGAAAGATACTTCTCTAAGACTCCATTTTTGTATCTTTCAAATAGAATAAGGTTTGCATTACCTACCTCATAGAGTTGTTTTGGCAGAAAAGTATTCAGCAAGCCTAAATGAATGAATGAAAAAGCATTCACTGAATTTTTTCTATTTGCCAAACACTGTTAACTGCTAGGCATACAAATTGAAAAAGAAGATGATCTCTACCTCAAGGAGAAGGCCACAAGTCTAGGAGAGAGTTCAGCTACAGGGTGAATAGTGTGTTTTGTTCAGTTGTTTCAGTTGTGTCCAACTCTTTGTGACCCCCATTTGGGGTTTTCTTGGCAAAGATACTGGAGTGGTTTGCTATTTCCTTCTCCAGCTCCATTTTATAGATGAGGGAACTGAGGCAAACAGGGTCACACAGTTAGTAAGTGTCTGAGGCTGTATTTGAACTCATGAAGATGAGCCTTCTGACTCCAGGCCTGGCATTCTATGCATTCTGCTAGAATGGTGAGGTCCAGGAAAACCTAAACTTCTAAGGAGCATATGTCATGTTTCACCCACAGGAGTGTTTTACCACCAGTGGAAAGACAGGGGTAGGTCTAAGGGTAAATATGAAGAGGAGATTCCTTACTGTCCTGCAAGTAGATTTTTGTTCCCACACCCCCTACCAAATAATTGTCTCTTAGGCGAGAAGGAAGAATTATAATTCTGTTCATTCTTACGGAATGGGTAAAAGTACAGATCAATAAGTGGCACTTTCAAAGTAATTATTTTAAAATTGCATCTTACTTTATAGATAAGGAAAATCTAACATATGTATTAAAGGGAAGTGACTCAAATTCTTTTGTGCTGAAACTGAGGGCATGAAATTATATACTTATTTGAATTGAAAGTAGGGGTATGCTAGCACCAGCACCAGAACTGGCTCAAGAGAGCTGATTGTTAAATTTTTAATGTGAGCATTTACAATTCAGAAATCAGCAAACCACAAATCAGGGGTTGATTTACTGTTTCGTTGATTGCCTAGACTTAAGAAAGTGATGAACGAAATGTGAATAAAGCAGATTAAACTTTAAAGTGTGTTTTGTGTCCATTGTTCTCCCTTTGAGAGCTGATTGTTAAATATTCACTAATAGGACCCTGGTTGAAAGGGACCTTAGAATCAGATCACCTAGTCCAAAGTGCTCATTTTAAGGATGAAGAAACTGAGGGCCAGACAAATCATCCAACACGTCTTTGATGGACAAAACTAGGTTTCAGTTCTCCTGAAGATTTTTCCATCCTACCATGCTGACAGGTCCAGGAAATGTTTGGGCACCATATGCAAGCTCAGGTTTCTACTTTTCATGATCCTTAAATAAAATCTCATGATGTAATAAAATCGAATGGAGAATAAGGTGAAGACCAGTGGTTTCAGTATTCATGCATATAGGTGTTTGATTTCATGAAGTGTTGATAGGGTGGTAGGTGAACAAAAATAGCATGAAGAATGGTTAGTGAAGAGAAGGCGTGAGGGGATGTCTGTTACCAACAAGCTAAAATATATTTTTCTGTGTTTCAGTCAGCTGCAGAAGGTCTTGTGTATGGAATTACTGTTCTACTTTCTCTTAATTAAAGGAATTATATGACTCCCTTGTGAGAAACCAAAATGACTTATTTTATCATAATGGAGCTTTTTAAAGGGAGACCTGCAGTATTTTGTGAAAATCATGGAGAATGTGTAGTTACACTTGATTCTTTCTTGTTTTTTATTATTTCGGCTAAAATAGGCCAGTAAGGACAAATGTGGAACACTTCTGCTTTCTACAAATAAAACAGAGCTCTTTCTGTCTTCCACATTCTTCAAAGATATTTTTATTTAGGACAGCTCAACTTAGCCTTTTTCTCATGCCACACAATTCAGAAAGTCTTGCTTCATACTCATGTTTGAAATTTATGTCCTCCAGATAATTTAGAATCATTGGAAGTTCAACTAGGCTAATAGCTTCTCCTTTTAAAGGGTTTTGATCTAGATGTATACAGATATTATGAAGATACCCTCATCTATTAGTTTGAGGCTGGGTAAGTAATTGCATCCTTTGTGACCTCTTAAATTTTAGTAAAAAATTGTTTTGGTCAAGCCCCTGGTTTTCTTTTCTTTTATTTTATTTTATTTTTTTTCATTAGAGGATAGTGAGAAGGCAGGAAGGGATGTTGATACAATCCTATTTTTAATAATTTTTTTCCTGATTTCAAAACGATTGGAGGGGCATCAAACACATTTCTTATTCATTTATTTCCCTGAAATGTTCTGAGACCCCAAATAAAAACAACATTGTGCTATCCTGGGTAGAATCAGAAAATGAAACTCTTTTCATTATTCAAATGGAAGGAAATGAAAAGTGTTCCTAGTAAGAAGTACTTTGGCTTCTTAGGAATGTTTTTCTTTTAAAAATGAGAGTCCAGTTAAAACTCAAGGAATGGTAAATGCAATCATTTAGAGATTCAATGCTAATCAATTGAATGAGCCTTTATCTGATAGCACAGGAGACAAAGCTCTGTTTTCCTTTTGGCACTGAGTATTTCCATTGCATATTCACTAATTGTGTATGTAGATACATTTGGGGTGGGGATGAGTGGCATGTACCACAATAAGAACCACAAACTCAGAATGTTGAAAACCCACTCGCAATTAAAAGGGCTACGAAAGACAAGAAACTAGAACTCCAAGAGCAGAACATTCCTGGAACAAAGGGGCAAAGTTAACAATGAGGACAATGGCTGTGGGAAAAATTTCTGTTTTTATCCAGTTTTATGTTTCTGGTTTATTGCTGTACAAATTCAATTTCAACTGAAGTTACCAGAATGCTTTGCCTATGTCTTGTCCAATTCTTTAACTTGGTTAACTTTGGGCTTAACTTGGTTAACGGCGTAATTGAATCATTCAGTGTTATAAATTTGTTGCTGGAATTTGATGATTGAGGATCTATAATATGATGTAATGTAATATAATATAATGGAATATATCAGCAGTAAAAATTTTTTTACCCCTGGTCTTCATAGTAATTGGGGAACTTAAAAACAAGACAAGAAAACTAGTTATTCCATCTAGAGAAGCAAGTAGTAAAATCCAAGGTGCTAATACCACCCCCAGTGCTAGATAGACTGTGGGCTTTATGTACCAAAGAGGAACCCTGACAATTTCATAAAGCACATACACTTCCAACCTCCATAGCTGTGGTTCTTGGCATGTTAAGAAAGACAGTGATTGAATGTATCCTTTAATTTGCATTAATTTATTTGGGTCTAAAGTAAATTGAATTTCCAGAGGTCTGTCTGGGAGGGGTAAGCTTTGCTTTTAAAATCTTAGGCTTCATAGGGTAAAGGTTCAAAGGCAAGTGATTGGAAGGAAGATTGTTAATGCATTGAACAGAATTTTTAGTCTTAGAGCATTAAATCTCCTCACTTTTATTATTTTTAAGATTTCCTGCTCATTAATCTGATATTATTTCCATCCAGCCCTCTTCCTCATGTGAATCGATTAATTATTAATTAATTAATTAATCCATTAGCTGCCAATGGTATTGTGTAGCATATAGAATGAGAAGATAGAGTTGCTTTGCTCAAGGGACTTACAAACCAGTTGGCTAGACAAGGCTAAATATAATATAATTCATGTACTGTACTCAAATACTGTGCATTCTCTCCCCTTCAGTTTATTTTTGTTTTTGCTTTTGCCTTTCCCTGTTCCACTGAGGATACTACCTTGAGGGAGGTTCTCTCCACTCCTATGCTTAGCACTAGCACCTGTCTGTATCTATACACACAATGACATAACTCTGCCAGTCATAGCTTTCCATCAGCCAGGTAAACTGGGGCCCATTCACCTACAGAGGGGTGTAGCAGTAGGGACCCCAGAACATCCATCTATGGCATGGCACACTGATGTAGCATGGCTGAACGGTTCCACCAAAAGTTATGGTTGGAACAATACTAGAAGAGTTTGGCCATTTCAACATTGGGTAAGGGTTATGGGTCAGGCAGTAAACACCTCATTCATCCTCAAAGCTATGTAAATCAGGATGAGCAATGTCATGTGGTGGAAAGAGCTATGCATTTGAAGTCAGAGGACCTGGGTTCAAATCCTAATAACCTATGTGAGTGACCTTGGGAAAATCATTTGATTTCTCTGGGCCTCATCTTTCTCAGCTGTATAATGAAAGGGTTGGTCTGGATGACCCCCAATATCTCTGTCCTTTCTAGATCTATGATTCTGTGATGTTATGAATCAGTATAGTCTATCTCCCCAAGATCTACTGTGCTTTTAAGTGCATTGTTCCTAAATATTTCTCAGTGGAAATGCCTTTCTCTATCTGCTTTGCTAACAGATGCTCATAATCTTCTTTAGAACTCTTCTCCCAAGTCTACCTCCTCCAGGATGCCTTTCCTGATAAACACGGCCCCACTCAGGTTACTTCTTTGACTTTCTTCTGCTTGCCCTCAGAACTTCCATTGGCAATATTAATTTCTATTTATTGATAATATTTTATAAATGTTCTCAAACCATTTTCTTGTCTGTATGTTCTCTTGGATGTTTGTCTGTATGTTGTCTGTATGTTTGTCGATTCCACAATCAGCTTCTAAAGGCTAGAGAGTATGCATTTTGTCTGTTTTCACCTTCCTCCACCTCTATTGGCACTCAATGTATATTGTTGGATAGATTGGAGGAAAAGAAAGTCTGTGAATAACAACTGGGAAATTGTAAAGACTTGCCTAATGTCTATCTTGGTTGCTTTGGTTTTTTTGCTGCCTTTGCTAAGTCCAATTTTTTGCCCCCATATTCCAAGTATATTTCCCTCTTTTCAGTCCACCATGGAACCCTGGTTATCATGCCATTCTCTGACTTCCCTCTACCCCAGTGTAGTTGACATGGTGCAACTCACTCTAGAAGCTGCTAGTCACCCATCCCCCACCCCTTCTGAACCTATCTCCCATCTGAAAACGTTCCACCATCTGGTACTGTATATTCATGTGCAGCGATTCAGATGTTGCAAATGTACCTCGTGCATCTCTGCTTTTTGCTTCCTCTTTGTTCTTCCTCAAGCAAGAGGACAAAACCCCCCAATATTATAGTTCTTGCTCTTTCCTTCTTCATAAATTCAAAAGAAAAATAAAACATAGTGCTTGCAGGGCTATTGGGGAGGACGCAGGTCAAGACATGCTCTCCCCCAACCCCCAAATAGCAAATGAATTCTTTATACTCTTTATTTAGTCCTGCCAAATCCATCAGACTGTGTTTTGTTGTAAAACCCTTAAGCCTCAGTAAGTGAACTGACATCTTCCATATCTCTTCTGGCTTGAAATTGCTCGACACTGGAAGCCACAAACAATAAAATGGCAATTGTCTCCCCTGGCCAGCTTTAGGAGATGAAGCGTCGGAGACCTTTATAATTAAGACATTTCG
Source organism: Trichosurus vulpecula (assembly GCF_011100635.1). Classification (NCBI taxonomy): domain Eukaryota; kingdom Metazoa; phylum Chordata; class Mammalia; order Diprotodontia; family Phalangeridae; genus Trichosurus; species Trichosurus vulpecula. The sequence continues at coordinate 165,806,167 of NC_050577.1, read as the reverse complement.
GTTTGTAGGTCAGAAGGGCTTATGTAATGAATTGTCAACTCGCATGCCAGACTCTCAGTTTCTGCCTCAGTGGTGGTGAATGAAGCTGAGGGCCCACTCCTAAATCTGTGTACAAATTCCAATAAAAACAGGCACATTCTTAATTAAGTGAAACTGATAGAGGAGTGTTTTATTTCCCCAGAATAATCTGAGTATCTTCAGACATTGTATGCTATTCATGTGATGGCTTTATGAGAAAATGTCATGTTGACAAATACAAGCTAATAATAAATAATGGGAACCTAACTGCTCTTCTTTATCACTTCAATTCAAGAAATTGAATAGGGGAGGGTAGAGCAGAACAGAGAAGGAACCAAAAAAGAAACCAAAACAAGATAAAAACATAGAAGTGAGTTGTTGTCAACTGGAATGGCAAATGTTCTTATCTTAATACACTATGGATTTCTTTTTCACTCTTGGCACAAACAAGTTCTCTGGACAAATTCAGGACATTATTTGCAGAGGTGGAGGACCACGGATGCAGACCATTGCTTATAGTCATACTTGTCTGATTTGTAGAGCTTATTTTTCTCTTATCCTTTTTTTAAACTTACTGTTATAAGGGGGATGTTGTTACAAGGATTGTTTCACTCTTGTATTCTTACCTGGCACATAGTAGGTGCTTAAGAAATTTTTTTGATTGGTCAATTGAAGAGATGGCCAGCATGCACATATATTTGGAAATTGAGATGATATTAAAAACAAAACATATCATTAATTTATTTAGAGGAAAGAAAAAAATGAAATAAATAGAGGTTGCTATGTGGTGTTGATGGATATGGTGAAAACAGCAGCAGGAACAACAAAACCTTGCCCTTTAGAAATAAAATATCACAACTTTTCTCAAGGAAGCAGTGTTCAGTATGCTAGTGATTCCATCCCTTCAGGCTTACTTAGGTCTTAGACTGAGTAGACCTTTCAACTCTGACTTTTTTCCATTAGGCAAAACTGGGGAAAAGGAATTGGGAAAGACCTGCTTTGGGGGGTGGGGTGATGCCTCTCAATGCCTTTCTTCCCTTTTTCTATTCCTTCCAAACATATGCACATATATACACACTTAGGAATAGTGGAAATAGGGGAGAATTTGATGGTTTTCATGGGGAACCTATGTAGAATACTTTGAAATAGTATGTTTATGTTCAATCTGAGATTTGAACTTGCATGGTGCTCAGCCTGCCTATAAAATTTACTGATGGCCTTTGCTTTTACATCACAATAATTTTTAGAAATACTCTTTTTGTACCCCCCGCTCGGAGAAGAAGCCTCTTTTTTAATAAAGAAAAACAATGCAACAAGACGCTCAGTAAAGCAACGAGGAATGACAATGTATACAATGTTCTTTCCTACTAATCCCTCACCAATTTGCTGAGAAGAAGGTATGTTTTAATTATCCAATACCACAATTGGTTTTTCAATTTTTGACTGCTTTTTCAATGGACTAGTTGATAGAACATGCAATTTGAAAACCATATCCTCAAAACCTCAAGTTTCTAATTACGGAAAATCATTTCCTATTAATTTCTTTGGGATGTTATCAGGATCAATGAGAGATGGGCAAAAACCACTGAAGTCTGAGAGAGAAAATTAAAAGCTTTTCCCTTCCAAATAATCTCTGAGTGTGCTTTTCAAAATTTTGAGTTCCTATTTTTAACACAGTGATAGAAACTAGACAAAGCATGTAATTACATTTGATCAAGTTCCAAAGATGGAAGTCAAAACAACATTCAGCTTTGTCCACAAACTTAAGCTGGGTCTCTGTAGAATGTATCCTGTCTCTCTTCCCCCCTCCCCCCCCTTTCTCTCTCTCTCTCTCTCTCTCTCTCTCTCCCCCTTTCCCTCTCTCCCGGTCCCTCCCTCCCTCTCTCTCTTTCTCTCTCTCCTGACAAAGAGAAAGCTCTTAAAAGAATTCTGTAGCTTTATGATGGAAATAAGCAAAACTTTAGCACTGAGTCTTTTTGGTGAAGGAACATATGCTCTGGAGCCCCGCTTCTGAATGTAGCGTCACCGGGGAGCTGTCTGACTGCATATGATTATATATATCTAGCAGCTAAATCATAGATCCCAATGCAACATTCAGCACTCAGAGAGACCACATGTGGATTTTTAACTTCCAAAGTAATTATGAAAAATGTCTTTCCTTTAGTTTAGAAGGTAGGGGGTGGGGAAACTGCTTTGGCCAAACAATATGTGGATGTGTGTGGTAGAGAGGCTTGTGATTTGTAATTTCAAAGAATTATAAAATTTTAGGTCTGGAAAAGGACCTTTGAGATCATCTGGTCCATACTTCTCCTGTGGCGAATCAAGAAACTGAGGTGCAAAGAGATCAAATGTTTGACCAAGGTCGTATCTGGTAAGCAACAGAGCTAGGACTTGGGACCCAGGCTTTCTGGATCCAAATGCAATTCTCTTTCCCCCAGCCTACGTGATAGCCAAGGAAGACACGTGGGATTATTTAACTTGTCATTTTTAGATAAACAAAACAAAATAGAGCCCAATTTTTCAAAAGGGAAAAAAAAAACCAGCCTACCAAATACATGTGGATTAAAAGTGAGATAAAGATCAAGCATGCTGAAGTACGAGTAATTAAAACATAATTTGGCTTTATAAGCTCATCTTTGAGCTAATGTCAGTCTAGAGAGAAGACACGCATGTGTTTGAGTGTCTCTGAGAAATGACTCTGGGGGAAGAGGAGTTCTGCTTCAGGACTCAATGTCAGGACAATAGCAGTAGCCGTTCACCTCTCTATAATTGGTCTCTCTGCCGCCGGTCTCTCCTGTCAGTAAGTCAGGCAGTAAACATTTATGAAGTGCCTGGCCCTGTGTTAAGCTCTAAAGATACAAAGAAAGGCAAAAGACAATTCTTGTTCTCACGGAGCTCAGTCTAATAGGGGAGACAACATGCCAACAGCTATGTGTGAACAAGCTACATACAGGATAAATTAGAGATAATTAGAGATAGAGGGAAGCACAGCTGCCAAAATGCTATTTTAAAAGCATGGTTATGACCTGACCGTGTGACTTCCCTGCTGAGGGAACCTCCAATGACTACCAAGGAGCTCAGGGGTGGTACAGTGGTGGGGCGTTGGACACAACTCCTCTGTTTGGCATTTAAAGTCCTTCATAATTTGCCTCCACCTTACCTTTCCAGGTTTAACCACGTTCTCCTCTCCCTCACATATTTTCACTCCAGCTAAAGTGCTGTTCCCAGCATGCAACATTCCATTTCCCATCCATCCAGTTGTTGTTCCCCCATACCTGGAGCCCTCCCTTCCCACCTCTACCTGGTAGGACCCAAGCTTCCTTTAAGACTGAGCTCAAGGGCCACCTCCTACAGGAGGCCGATGTGATTCGCTAGCTTCTAGTCTCACCTGAAAATTACTGTGTATTTACTTTTTCAGTCAGTCAGGAAATCAACAGACATTTATTAAGTTCCTGTCATATGCTAGAAACTCTGCTAAATGCTAGGAATAAGTGCTGGGTTAAGTGACTTGCCCAGGGTCACATAGCTAGTAAGTATCTGAAGCCATATTTAAACTCAGAAAGATGGGTTGTCCTGACTACAGGCCCAGCACTCTATCCATTTCACCAACCAGCTGCCTCCAGATAATCTCCAGAGGCACGCTCAAATGAATGTTCCAGTGGATGGATAAATGGCCCATTTAAATAAAGGAAGTAGGTATTGACAATCCCAAGACAATTATAAAACCAAATACAAGATCTTGAAGAAAGTGATGAAAAAATTCATAATAGCTATGAAAAGGAGAGGAAATCATAAAGAAAATTACCAATATAGAAAATATGATGTGAAACTTTGAAAAATCCTTAGGAACAAACTGCTGACTTGTTCCAGCAGAAAATTGTTCACAGCGCAAAGCAGCTGGAAATACATGCTCACATAAATTGACGGGTTATTCAAACTACTCAAAAACACAGAAGTCTGAGTGTCAGCCTCACATCAAAACACAAGAGTCTCGGGAAATCTGAAATCATAAAAAAGTAAATTGTCAAAGATTTTTTCCTAGATCTGGCTAGAACAGCCAATAAAACAGAAGTGGAATATGCAAGACCCCCAAAAGGAAGCTTCCAAATTTAGTATATCTAGATGTATCATAGTTAAACTGCCATAGTACAACAATAAGGGAGAAAAATATAAGATGCAAGAAGTGAAGAAATTTAAATAGAAATAACGATCAGGATTACAGCGATCTTGGCAAAGAGGACAATTTGGCATTGCAGAAATTGTAATTTTTGTTGTTGTACAGTCATTTCCAATTCTACTTGACTCCATGGATTGTAGAAGGCCTTCTATCCTCTCCTGTCGCCTAAAGTCTGTTGAAGCTCATGTTCATTGCTTTCGTAATACTATCTATCCATCTCATCCTTTGCTGTCCCCTTCTCCTTTTGCCTTTAATTGTTCCCACCATCAGGATCTTTGCTAATGAATCCTATCTTCTCACTATATGACCAAAGTATTTAATTTTAATGACAGGTGAGAAATTACAGTACAATGTTCATAAAATTAAGAAGGGCCACAAACCTAGAATGTTTTACTTAACAAAGTTCAACATGATCTCTAAAAAGATATATGTGAGGAGAGACCTTGGAAAGTTTACAAAGAGACATGCCAATTTAGTTCAATTCAAATAGTTCCATTGGATGAGCACTAATTAAATGCTTACTATCAGCCTGTGTGCTGAGCTACCCACTAGGCATAGGATGACAAAAATGAAACAGTCCAAGGAAATATTTACTCTAAGCAAATCTTCTAGCAACAAACAAACTTTCCAGTTGCAATGATAAACAACTGAGATAAAATAGTTGCTAAGGAAATGTGCAAACCCCCTGGACACTGTTATCAGTTAAAGGGCTAAATTTCAGAGGTATGTTAGCAAGACTTTTATAAACCAAAGAGGAGCAGAAGAAGGGCAGGGTAATTCCTAAGGCAAGCTCCTATCTTTAATAAATGGGAAATCTATATTAAAGTAACATATAACATTGTTTAGTGTAAGAAAGAAATATTTTGTTTTCAGCAGGGGAATGATATTGATAATAATAATAACATTTATATGTCGCTTTAAGGTTTGCAAAGTGCTTTAAAAATATTAACTCATCTTATCCATACAACAACTCTGGGAGATCACTACTATTATTATCAACATTTTGCAAGCTAGGAAATTGAGGCACAGACTGATTAGGTGACTTGCCCAGGGTCACTTGCCCAATGTCTGAAGCTGCATTTGAATTCAGGTCTTCCCAATTGTGTCCTGGTAAATGTTTAACAACTGGCTCTCTTCAGGAAAAATAACATATGTATGGCATACTTTTAAGTTTAACCTGCATTATTAACATTTTCTCCATTACTTTCTTAAGTCTAGACAATTAACACAAGAATAAATCAAGCCCTGATTTGTAGAGCTGCCAATTTGGGGGGCATAAATGCTCATGCTGTAAATTTAACAACTGGCTTTCAAGAGCCAGTATTAACTAGCTCTAACGCATTACTCTTGGTCCTGTGTTACCTCTGCCTAGTCATAGACCCCCTTGGCAATCTGTTAGAGCTTACAGATCTCTTCTCAGATTAATGCTTTTAAATGGCTAAAATAAAATATACAGGATTATGAAGAAAAACAATTATATTGAAATGGTTAATAAAATAATTATTAAAATAAGAAACAAGTTCATGAGTCACTTGCCATTAAGAGTAAGTGACGGGGCAGCTAGGTGGCCCAGTGAATAGAGCACCAGCCCTGGAGTCAGGAGGACCTGAGTTCAAATCTGTCCTCAGACACTTGACATGTACTAGCTGTGTGACCTTGGGCAAGTCACTTAACTCCAATTGCCTGGCCCTCCCCCCGAAAAAAGAAAAGAAAAAAAAAAGATTAAGTAAGGCCTTTGAGTGCTTTCAAAAGTTATTGCGGTTTTAAGGAATTGAGTCATTTTCACCTTAGTGTGAATTAGTTTGGGGATGAATTACCTCAGCAGACATTACTTCTAAGAACAAATAATACTATGTACCCTGGTGGGGGTGAATAGGACTGAAAGGTAGAAAAGGGGCTCAGAAAGGGGCTTTTACTATTTCAGAATTTTCTCCTAAAGCAAACCCTGATCGTACTTGTCAATGGAGTATTGTCTACATGGAATGATTAGAAGCTTTTCAAGAGTGGACAGATTTTAGTTTGGAACCTAACCTAGCTTAGAAAGTAAACCTTTAGTTTAGATTGCATGTTTTTGCTAAATCATAGATATCTCCCCTCTTTTTTTCTTTTGGTTTCTCTCTCAACACACACATGCACGAGTTCTCATGCGCTTGCATGCACGCACACACGCATGTGTGCACACGCACATACACATGTGCGTGTGCACACACATACGTATCTACATTCCAGAGCATACTCTTCATGATATTTCAAGCGCCAACTAGAGAAACATGACTCTAACGAGGTAAGTGGACAGAATCATAACCACAAAACAACCCGTATTAAATGCTGTGAGATTATTATGACCAGGCTTGGCCCCAAAGAAAAGATTAGAAGACATTGTCCTCTACAGCCCTCTCCCCCTGCCATCTTTGGCAAAAACGTATGTGGGAAACTATATTTGATGCCAAACCTTTGGTTAGTTTTACTGAGCTGTGTCCCTCACCCCCTTTTTTATTCTTTGTTATAAAGGATGACTCTTTGGGAAAAGGAAATGGTGAGATACACCAATAAAATATATATTTTAAAAAGAACTAGAGAAGCGTTACATAGAATTCTCGGCCTTGTGTTATATGGGGTATAGTTTTTTAGTGAAAAACATTTTCCCAGCTGCACTGAGAATGTTTATAACACAATCTACTGTACAGTAGCTGACCTTGGAATATTCACCTCTCTGAGACATAAACTTTTATTGGGGTTAATTGGGGAGTAGTTTCCTGCTTCTTTCAAGGCTGATGAGAATAAAATAAGCTGACTTTACTAAGTCAGTTGCCTTTCTGATATATTGTTTTCATGATTTGTGGGATTATTATTCCCTTGACCCAAAACACACCACTTCTGTTCTATTAGACTGGCATCCATATTACCAAGGCTTTCTGGCGCCCAGGGTCAGAAGGTCACTGATTCGCTTGTCTATGTTTGCTGAAGAAGGAAATGATATGAAGCATTCCCTGCTTTATATCCTCAGGATATGACACAATTTGGCAAAAACATGGATTACAAGTCTAGGGCTTGGAAATTTTATTTCTAGTTCTGCAACAAATCATTTGGTAATTAAGCACAAGACTGAATCTTTTACTGCCTCAGTTTCCTCAGCTGTAACAAGGGGATAATGATGTCTACTAAATGCTAGCAAAAGATTCTCAATAATCCATTACAAAGTACTCTAAATGGCTAAATCTCCATCATTCCAATATTTTCTCTAAATCGCAGCAAATAATTTTCTCATCCCCTTAACTAAGCCCAGTAAATAAAGAGATCTTTAGACCATTTATTTCAGACAAGATGCAGTCTGATGGGGTGGAAAGAGTCCTGGGAGTCTTTACTTAGTTACTAGCTTTGTGACCTTGGGCAAGTTAATCATTTTAAGTCTTGACCAACTCACTTATAAAACTGATGAATGTAGAAGGAACAGTAGGGAACAATGGATAAAAGAATCAAGAAGATTTGAGTTTAAGTCTTAGACGTATACTAGCTGTGTGACCATAGGTAAACTTACTTAACCTCTCAGCTCCCCAGTCAAATTTCTACGACCAAGTTACTTCTTCAGTTGTGTCTGATTCTCCAGGACCCCATAGACCACAGCATGCCAGGATCTTCTATCCTCTACTATTTCTTGAAGTCAGTCCAAGTTCATGTTTGTTGTTTCCATGACACTATCTATCCATCTCATCCTCTGCTGTCCCCCTTTGCTTTTGCCTTCAATTTTTCCCAACAGTTGTAATCTGCTTTTGATAATGCCTGAAAACCATTCACAACCCTGAAAGTCACAAGTCTGGACAAAACCAAAAATGATGATTAATAATAATTAAGTCACCGGGGTTTTGCAAAGTTAAAATAAAATAATGCATGTGAAGAAGGCCCATAAAACATAAATTGGTAGAGAATTACTGAATCTCCAAATTGGAAATTAGAGATCTCTTCTTTGAGAGTTGAATTTTAATCCATAGACTGGATCACTAGCTACAGAATAAGGGAGAATTGTCTATACCCGCAATCTAAAAGGACTGAATCTCCTACCACTTCCAGAGAGGTTTCAAGCTTCTTTTAATGGGCATCCATTTTGTAGTACCTCCCTTTTCTGCCTTTCTGTTAATTCCCAATGTAACATAGAGTCAGGATGATACAGGGAGGAGAATGTGTGAGGCAGTGAGCTGGGGGACGGTGGTTATTGAATTGGGAGATTGATTGCTGGAGCCAGTTTCATTCACCTTCTTTGATTTCAAGACAAGATCTGTACCTAGTAGTCTTCAGTAATTACTCTGCAGGGAAAAGAAGCCAACCCAGAATGCACCAGAGTGAGCTACTCTTTCTAGGGTCAGAGCTGAGATCCCTGAATGGCAGCTTGTGATAACCTACTAATCTGATTTGACTTTCCATGCTCCATGCATGGAAATACTGAGTGTGTGGGCTTTTCCAGCCTGGTTTGAGTGAAGCCAGTCAAAAGAAGGTACTTGTCCAAAGCTGAGCAGAGCTCTGCTGGTGACTAAAAGCCACACTCAGAACGGAAACCAACTCTCCTTGAGAAAAACCATAAATCAGGTCTGTAACTTAAAACCACTGAAAGGGAAGTCTATCTGATGTACTTGATCTGAATCCAGAGTTATACTGGTCTCTATATAGACTCTGCTTTCCCAGCTGGAATGGTTAAGTTCACCAATCATACATCATCTCTAAATTTCATAAACACACAAGGAAACCTGGGTAAAGAATCAACCTTGTTTTTCAGGAAGGTGTACTTTTTCTTTTTTAATAATTATACTTTATTTATTTTAACATTTGTTTTTTAAAAGTGCGAGTTCCAAATTCTCTCCCTTCCCCCACCCAATAAGAAGGCAAGCAGTATGATACCAATTATATATGTGAAGTTATGCAAAACATATAAGGAACACTTTTAAAATGCTTTTTAAAAGGTTAAAATGTCTTAAGCACTTCATTGTTTATTATTTCTTTAACTTAGCATATTTTACCTTCTGAAAATGTTTACTTCAAAGATATCCCTGATTTTACAAAACTTTGGAGTTGGCAAAGCTTCCAGAATGGAGAAAAAACTGGCAGTGTCCTCTGGAAAGAATATTTTGTCTGCAGTTCAAATCCTTTCTTTGAAGCTTCCTACCTATTTGACTTTGGGGAACTCATTTAATCTTCCTTGGCCTGTTTGCTTATCTGTAGAATGATGACTACTGGTATTCCCTCTAGCTTTAAATCTATGAGGTGATGAATTAATATTTGTTGTTGTTCAGTCTGGTCTCACTCTTCATGACCCCGTTTGGGGTTTTCTTGGCAAAGATACTGGAGTGGTTTGCTATACAGCTCATTTTACAGATGAGGAAACAGAGGCAAACAGGGTTAAATGCTGGAGGTTACACAGCTGGGTGTTTGAGGTCAGATTTTAACTCAGGAAGATGAGTCTTCCTGACTTCTGACCTAGCATGCTGTTCACTGTGCCATCTAGCTGCCCTATTTGAATTAGTATTAGAATGATTATATTTATGATTTTGAGTGGCCAAGATTAGGGAAAGGTTAGTCATTGGGTTTGAGGGGTAAGAGCAGAGTCTGACAGAAGAGGTGGAAGGAAGCAAGGCAGGTCTCAAAGGCTTAGATGTCTCCAGGGTAGGGATTGATAGTAGGACAGCAAAAGCCTATGACTGGCAATTAGCAAATTGGCTCCTCTAGGGCAAGAGTCAACCTGATAATTGTAGGATTACTGAGATTGTCAAGACGATTTTCTCCCTTCAAAACTAGGGAAAGGGAAGATCCACTTATTCAAAGTTGCATCTTTATTGTAAAAAATCACTGTAAGGAACAATTAGGAACTATGGTGAAACTGAGGCATAGAGAGCAGAAGACTGTGCCAAACGTCATAAGGCAGACTGTGTTGCAGGAAAGCCAAGACTCATCTTGAGATTGTTAGTGATAGGATATTCACACACCATTAAAGACTTTCTGAACTAATTCAGTTCCTGAATGACCTTTACTTACTAGGCAGGTGGTTCAAACATGTGGTTTAAGGTGGAGCTAGAAAGAGCTCTCTTTTCTATAAAGTTACCTCTTCTACACTGTCTGAAGCTCTCTTCTTCACACTGTCACACTGCCAAACATGATACAGTGTCTTATATCTAACTGCTTCTCAATAAATTTTTAGTGATGATGATCGTGCCTAAAATTTTTACCAATCAGATATTTGCTTGGATCAACAATTTTATCACTTAAAACATCATTCATTAAGTTCATTTAGTGTAGGGTTATGAGTGATTTGGGTGCACTAACTCCATCCTACTCATATGGCCTTGCTGAAGTGGAGTTCTAGGGGCCATCTGTATGGTAAGTACTGGATTGCTGGGGAATGATATCAGGTAAAATGGATTTTTTAAAAGCATATTTCCACATTAGTCATGTAAAGAAGAATTAGAACCAAAGGGAAAAACCATGACAAAGAAGAAACAAAAAAAAGAAAAAATAGTATGCTTTGATCTGCCTTCAGACTCCATAGTTCTTTCATTGTATTTCTGAGAAGAGTGAAGTCTATCGAAGTTGGTCATTGAACAACGTGGCTGTTACTGTGTACAACGTTCTCCTGGTTCTGCTCACTTCACTCAGCATTAGTTCATGTAGTTTCCTTTCCAGGTTTTTCTGAAATCTGCCTGCTCATCATTTCTTATGGAACAATAGTATCCCATTACATTCATATATCACAACTTGTTCAGCCATTCCCCAACTGATGGGCATCCCCTCAATTTCCAATTCTTTGCAACCACAAAAAGAGCTGCTATAAATAGTTTTGTACATGTAAGTCCTTTTCCCATTTTATGATCTCTTTTGGATACAGACCTAGAAGTGGTATTGCTGGGTCAAAGGGTATGCACCATTTGGTAACCCTTTGGGTATAGTTATGAATTGCTCTCCAGAATGGTTGGATGTTCACAACTCCACCAACAATGCATTAGTGTTCCAATTTTCCCACATCTAAAGCATTTATCATTTTCTTGTTTTGTCATCTGATAGGTGTGATGTGGTAGCTCAGAATTGCTTTAATTTGCATTTCTCTAATCAATAGTGGTTTGGAGCATTTTTATGTGACTAAAGATAGCTTTAATTTCTTCATCTGAAAACTACCTGTTCATATCCCTTGACCATTTATCAATTGGGTGAATGACTTGAATTCTTATAAATTTGACTCAGTTCTCTATATATTTCAGAAATGAGGCCTTAATCAGAGATAATGGCTGTAAAAATTGTTTCTTGGCTTTCTTCTGCCCTTCTAATCTTGGTTGCATCAGCTTTGTTTATGCAAAACCTTTTTAATCTAATGGAATCAAAATTATCCATTTTGCATTTCCCAATGTTCTCTATCTCTTGTTTGGTCATAAATTCTTCCATTCTTCATACATCTGAGAGGTAAACTATTCCTTGTTCTCCTAATTTGCTCATAGTCTCACCCTTTATGTCTAAATCAGTTAGCTGTAAAATGAATTTTTGTCTCTCCAAACCAAAGAGCAGATAGGCTTGGGAAAGCAGAAGCAAAGACTTAAAAAGATAGTTCTTGACTTGGGGGCTTTTACTGTCTGGATGGACATGGCAGTAGGTCTGACTCTCAGAAGAGCTGAAAAAGCCATGGGATTAGGGCTAACCTACAAAAGACTCAGATCATTCTCCTTCAGGGAAGAAGTTGTACAGCAGCTACAATTTAGTGGAGAACCAGCAAAACAGTGAAGATTAGACAGCAGATAACATCAACAGCTCTGTGGGAAAGTAAGAAACCACAGTTTCGGGGCAGAGAATTGTTTCAGCTGGGACAAAGACCTCAGCTTACCTATAATCACCACTCACTTGAGTTCTTCAATATTTCCCAATTTCCTGGTCTGTTCTCTGCTGCCCCTAAACATGCCCAAATATCACTCATCCTTAAAAACATCCCCACTAGATAGTACCATAATTTCAAGTGATCATTCTATATCTCTTCTCTCATTTTCACCCAAATGCCTGGGGTGGGGGACTTTCTGTACTAGTTGCTTCCATGCTGCCTCTCATTCACTGCTTAATCCTTTGCCATTTAGCTTGAGAGTTCATCCCTAACTAAAACTGCTCTCTCCTAAATTTCCAGCAATCTCTTAATGACCAAAACTGATGGCTGTTCTCAGCCCTCATCCTGCCTGCTCGCTATAGACTCTGACACTGTTAAACACTCCTACAATCAAAAGAGCAGTTGCAGAACCACTGGGTTTAGTAGATTCAGCTGACTCAGCCCAAAGCAGCTGCCCAAATTTTCTACCATTCCTCTACTCTGCTCAGTTAGAGCAACAGGGGGTGGGCTCTGCCCTGCCATGTGCTTCTCTCTTCAGGTGGCTGAGCTGTCTTCTCATTCTTCTGATCTTTGGTTTCTCATCTTCTGTTTTCATCCTGTCATCTCTGGCTTCTTATGCCTCAAATTAGGACCTCCTTTGGAGGAGGATCTTTAATTCAATTTAAAAAATCCAATGTCTATATTTCTATTGCACATAACACAAACAATAAACAATTTCCCCATGGTATCCAGCAGTTCTGTGATTTATGGGTTCTCCGCTTTATTTTTCAAAACCCTGAAAACAGACACCAACAGACTTGTGCCTTGGAGCTACTTTCAGACAGGTCCTTTCAGTAACATTTTTCTGAGGGGCAGTTTTCTTTCAGGTTCTAAGAACTGGATCCAGGTGCTTTTCTCACATGAATGTCCCTTTGGCAAACAATACATCTATATACAAAAAGACAAGTATCTTACAAATACTGTTCACCTTACATTTTTATTGATGTCTGCTTATGAGTTGTCTGCATTTTAAGCATTTATTGTGTGATAATGGAAATAAATAACTGCTTTGTACCTGATATTTCCTACTTTGTACATTCACTAACTCTTCTAGAAGGGACATATGTTAATTAACCCTTTTAGGGGAGACTGTAGCCTTGAGCCATGCCAAAGAGATTTTAATCACTACTAGCAGTTGTATTTATATAATGTTAAAAAGTTTCCAGAGCACTTTACATATGTTATCTCATTTGATCTTCACTACAATCACATGAGGTACGCAATCTTACCATCCCTATTATACAGATGAGAAACTGAGGCTGAGAGATGTTGAAATCTTGCCCAGGACACACAGCCAATAAGAGTCTGAGGCAGGATTCAAACTCAGGTCTTCCTGACTCTACATCCTGAGCCCTATTCACTGTACTTCCTACCTGTTCTCATCTCAGATGGGGCCATAATGATGCAGGGAGCCCAAAGGAAGCTTGATCCCTTTACTTTGGGGTCAGGATCCCCTAGGACACAAACTTGCTCTGTAACCAGTGAGAAGAAGGCATCTTCTACCCTGGGCCATGGATGGCATATAATTAGGCATTTTTATAAGTCAGAAGGTTTTCAGAAAACACATTCCCACTCCCAATTTGAATCCTCTGTAAAATTTTTAAATTATATTTCCTTATTTGTATTCCCTTTCTCCAAATATCCAGATTTTCTCTTCAGTTTAAAACACACAGTCTAATTTTCAACATTGTTAACAGTAGCAGCAAGAGCATCCTCTCAGTACAAAGGGCTACTTATCAGCTATTTTGGGAAAGGGGAGGGATTTTATCTTAAAGAACAGAGGAAATCATGCCAATAACCCAGTTGTCTGTGTTCCTTTCCCACTGAGATTCCATATCACTGTCTCAGATTGTTACATATTCATCCTTTAAAAAATGAGGTGATAACAGATATCCAAGATATTTTGAATAACGAAATTTACTTGTGGAAAATAACTTTTTTCCTTCACTTGCCCTGCACAAGTCCCAGTGAGATGTATTTTGTCAATAGGAACACTGGGAAGTGAATGAAGCTAAGGGTCTTACATTATGGGGGGGGTAGTGAGGGTGGGAATGAAGGGAGAGGAGGGGGAAAAGAAGACAACTAGGTAAAATGAGGTAATGGGGAAGAGACGATGATAAAGGAGCAGAAACAGAAGGGAAAGTAGTAAAAAAGAGAAGCAATTTGATTGTTAGCCAAATTTGTGATGATACATAGGATCATAGGATTTTAGGCTAATGCTTTTGGTCAGGGTGACTCATCTTAGCTTTATACTGCCAGATCTTATTTTGAGTATTTTTGAAAAGGTTAGGCATATATGAAAGGCTGACTTCATCTATAGATGGAGTATAACATTTGAAGCCTATAGGAAAGACACCCCCACTCCAATCCAAAAAGTTCTCTCTCAATCAACTATAAGTGACACCTAAAATACTATTGAGGGTCCTAGACCCTCAGACTCATAGATTTTAGACCCAACAGGGACTTTAGGAATCATTTAGCCCAAATGCCTCATTTTACAAATGAAGTGACAAGGTTGAATCACTTGCCAAGATCAGACATAAAATTATTGGCTCATCCCACTGAGTTAAGATATTATTTCCAGAGAGGCCCTATAAAAATACAAATGTCTTACTTAAGATGAAATTTGTCTTTGTCTTTTTGGCGGTAGGAGAAGAGTCTGAACCTCTATTTCATTTGTATACGGAGCTGCTTGGAAGGAAACTTCTATGGGAGCAAATCAGTAGGTATATCGATAAACATGTATCAAACACAGTATGCCCACCAACTAAGGTTGGGGATATAAAGAAAGGCAAAAGACAACCCCTGCCCTCAAGGAGCTAACAATCTAATGGAGCTCAACCTATAGCTGAATTTTGCAACTTAAAGCCTTACCAGAGGACACTGAGACATTAAATGACTTGCCCAAGGTCATATAGCCACTAGTATAAGGGAAGTGGGCCTTGAGTCCAGGGTTTCCTATCTCTAAGGCCAAAAGTCTATTCACTACTCTGTGGTGCCTCTCAGTAACACCTTATAGAAAATAAACACATAAGGTTAATTAGCATAAATTAGGGAAGCAAGTTAATCCAAGCAAGTCATATGATGCATAAAGTTTAATTATTAGTATATGGACAGGCAGGGGCCAGAGATGAGAAGGCCATTCAGCATTTGGAAGTACAGGCTGGTCCTGTGGTAACATCAGGGTTTAAAGAACAAAATAGGCTGGCAAAGTCCAAAATCTTCTAAGAATACACACACACACACACACACACATACATGCATGTATATAAATGGGTGTGTAAGTTGGTTTGCACTTTCCAATTTGACTCAATGGGGTGATTGTAAGAACATCATTTTGAGCCTGGGTTTGAGACCCCACATCCCCTTGATCTTTTGAATAAATTTCAGTGGGGAAGAACTATTCCACACAACTACAGGAAGAAGGAGGAAGAGGGAGGTGAAGGAAATCATATAGTACCTACTATGTGCCAGGCATTATATTAAGTACTTTCTAAGTATTATCTCATTTGATCCTGGGACTTAGATGGTGGTATTTTACATTTTACAGGAAACTGAAGCAAACAGAAGTTAAGTGACTTTCTCAGATTCACAGAGCTAATTAAGTATCTGAGGCTGAATTTGAGCTCAGATCTTCCTGACTCCAGGCTCAGTGCTTTATTCCCTATACCTTCTACCTACCTGTGGTCTTTCACATAGGAAACAACTGTGCTTGCTAGTTTTGAGTACAATTTTTTTTGGTAGAAAAGGCAATGTCTGAGGTTTATGGTGGTTGTCACAAGATTGCTCCTGAACAGAGAGATGGGAGGGTACTTTGCCATTTTGTTCAAGGCTAGTCTTTGTTGCTCAGCTGTAAGTGGGGACCAAAAGGTTTTTTTTTTAACTTCTACTGAAAAGCACAGAAATATGTGACTCAAATGATGAAATCTCAGGAGATTTTGAAACCAAATCACTGATGTGTTGAGAATTCAAAAAATCATGCTAGGAAGTTCTACGTAATTTGTGAATCTAATATAGACTTTCTTTACCTCAGAGAGGAAGTAATACATTGGGTATAGCTCTTTATAGTTTGCAAAGCACTTTTCCAGACATTATTTCAAATGTCTTCAAACATTTGAAAGATCATTCCAGGGAAGATGGATTATACTTGGTCTGCTTAGTTCCTGAGGGAGCTATTAGACTTTGGCTCAGAGTATAGGACTTCCTAACAATTTGAATTGTACAAAAATAGGATGCAATACCTTTGTAGGTAGTGAGTTCTCCATCAATGGAGGTCTTTCAACTGAATAAAAATGATGAATAACCAGTTATTAGGGATGCTATAGAGGAAGCTCATCATCAATGCTTCAGGTACTGATGGTATATAGATTATATGGTATATAGGGATATATGGATTATCTCTGGGGTTCCTTCCAATTTTGATATTCAATGAATCCTAACAATAACCCTGTATTTGCAGGCAATAACAGGCAATACTTCCTCCTTTTGTTCACATGAGAAAACTAAAACACAAAGTGCTTAAATGATAGCCAAAGTTATTAGGCTAGAGGGAAGAGAAGACCTTCTTTCAGAAATAATTAACCAGCTCTGAATTACCCAGGGCCATGGAGCTGAAGAGTAGAAGCCTCACAGAGGGAAGAGAAATCCTACCTTGAAGCCATTAATACCTACCTTTTGACACATACCAACCTCCACGCTCTAGACAAAGCTTTAAGACTCTAATTTGTAGAGAAGGTAACAGTTTTCATTGGGTGCTGAAATTTCCTCCCTTGGGAGTCCCCTAAACTAATGGAATCACAGTTCCAGTCCTGATTCCTATCCATGGAATAAATAAAGAGAAAAAGGCAACTCTAGTCTGAATGAAGTTAAGTTATCACAAAATACAGTTTAGAGGAACAGATGCAATTCAATAAGCATTTTTTTTTTGGTGTGTCTACTATGTGCAAGTACATTAGTGTTTAATGCTGGGAATACAAAGACAAAAGTGAAAGTTTCTGTCTGCACGAATTTTATCATCTAAATTTTTGGGGGGGCTGGCAAACGTACACAGAAAAATAAATACAAAATAATTTTAGGGGAAACGGTGGGGGCAGGACCAGAAAATGGAAAACCAGGAGAGACCTCTATGGAGGAGATGGAAGTCGATCTGATCTTTGATGGGAACTATGATTTCCAAGAGGTGGATTGCTTAATAGATGATTATTGAATGTTGTGGATTGAGCTTCACCTTTTTTGCCCCCCCCCCACCACCACCACCATGGCAGGAGGGAGAGGTGGATCAGTGACATGACCAAAAAAGGGTGGGCAGCAGCATAAGGAGAAACAAGAGACCTGGATAATCGCTAAGCGGGATAACAAGCCACTGAATAAAAATGTAAGTTGTCTTACAGAAAATAGCCACAGGTCCAGCAAACCACGTAAACAGCAGAAATGGCTTCACAGCAAATCTGAAGAACATAAAATCCTATGTGGAGTAGAAGGATATCTGAGTCTTGTCACAATGCTCTCAGAGATTAATACATTGACAGCCTGTACCTAATGAACTTAAAGAAACTGAAATTCTTCCTTCAGTTCTGAACATCAATTTAATCAGCGTCATGTGATAAGGTACAGTCAATGCCTAGTAGTCCTTTTCTTCCTTTGACCTTTGGCCTCTCCTTGGGTCCCCTCATCTTCCTCTGCTGAAGTCTTCCCAGGAATGAGACTATTCTGTTTGCTTGTGATTTATATAGAGCCAGCCACGAGATGGCCCCCAGGGGAGTGGAGGCCTGGGGGAAGGTGTGGGGAAATCATCACAGGGATGCCATAGACCTTTTAATCAAAAGTTAAAGGGCTTACTGTGTACCAGGCACCATGCTAAGTACTGGGGATACAAAGAATTAAAAAAGAAACAAACAAAACAAAACAAGAAGGTATCTGTCTTCAAGGAACTCACATTATAATGGGGAAGAAAGTAGGCGAATAACTATGTATCTATAAGCTATATGGTGATACATATATACCCAAACAAGAATTCAAAATTGTTAAAAAGGCAACAAAGACATCAATACCTTGCATATGTTATTTAGTGAGAACATCTGCAGCACACCTAAGAAGCTTCATATATTTCCTTTAAAGCTCCTATAATTTAATTTGGATAATAATAGCAAGAGGAAGCATGTCAAAGTAAAGAGGGAGCAAGCCTCACACTTAGCAAGACTAGGACAGTTCAAATCCTTTTGTCTTTCAGCTTCTTGAAAACATAGAGTCAGTCCAAACTGCATTGTGTGTGGCCACTACAGTGGCCATCATTACATCCCAAAGTGACTGGGAGTTCCAGAAATGCTTAGTAAAATGAGGTGGCCTGTGGAAATGAAGAAATGTTAAATTATGATTGGCAGTCTAGTTGTTGCTGCTTAGTCGTTTTCCAGTGTCCAACTCTGAGTGACCCCATTTGGGGTTTTCTTGGCAAAGAATGGAGTACCATTTCTTTCTCCAGCTCATTTTACAGATGAAGAAACTGAGAGTAAAGTGACTTGTCCAGGGCCACACCTGCTAGTAAGTGTCTGAGGCCAGATTTGATCTCAGGAAAGTGAATCTTCCTGACTCCAAGGCTGGCACTCTATCCATTGCACCAGGACAGAGGAGATAGCTCAGTCTTGGATCAAATTAAAGAGTTCTCTAAACTGACAACGAAGTTTGAACAAATTCTGCAACTATCTTGATAGAATTAGAAGGCCTTCAGCATTGTACAAAGGTGACTACCTAACGTGGCCTTAAAAAACCTAAGCCCAAACCAAAACCAACAAGATTACCAGCTCTGACTAAAAACAACAACAAAATACAACAAAAACACAAGATAGCCAGTTGGTTCTGAGGAAAGAGTTTTCTCTTTTCATTTTCCCTTGAACGTCTTGGATAGTACAGCAAAGGGGAAGAAGATATCTTTCTGCTCCTTCTATATTCTCCACACCCTGAATCAGGAATGGAATCTTACAGCAAAAAGCACAGGGCAGTGTCAAGGGGAGCAGAAAGTCCATTGGGGAACCCAATACACTTGGGTGAAAGAGATGAGAGTGATGAAACATGCTATCTCCATCCAGATAGAAAGCTCATTGTCTCTGAGTGAGGAACTAAGCAGATTTTCTTTTTTTCTTTTCTTTAAAATTAATTATTTTTTCAGTTCTGAATTATCTTCCTCCCTCTTCTGCTCCCCCACCATTTGAGAAGAAAAAAAAACCCAAATGCAAAACCCATTGCAAATATATATATATATATATATATACACACATATATGTGTGTATATATATATGTAAAACAAATTTCTACATTAACCATGCCCAAAAAAAAGAAAAAGAAAGAAAACAGAATATACTTTGCATATTTTCTTTTCCTTCCTTCCTTCCTCAAATATGGAAATTTGTTTTGCTTGTCCATACGTATTTGTAATGGTTCCTTGTCTTCTCAGTGGATGAGGGAGGGGGAAATGGGACTGAGAGAATTTTGGAATGAAAATAAAATTGAATTAAAAAAATATATGGGAGCCTGGTGTCCCCAAATGTTCTTTCTTTGCTCTCCCACAAACCCAAAAAGATAGAGGAGAAATTGAAAACCTTTTATCCACTTCTCTTTAGTGCCAGCCTATCTTTTCCTAGCTCTAATGTTACATCCTTCCTTTTCTATGCCCTAAAGGAATTCATCTGGATTATCCCACAACTGAAAATAGTGATTTTGTAATTAGAGAATGAAAAATTTTAACCCTGAAATATCAATTAATTTCTTCCTAATCTTCCCATTTTCCCTCAATATCTTTTGCTCATTAGGTTCTTTAACTCAGTGAGGACTCCTCTGTCTATCAATCAATTAACAAACATTTATTAGGAGCCTACTATGTGCCAAGAACTGTAAAAAAAAATGAAAGTCCTATGTTTTATTGGACGATGTGTGTTCTTCCTGGTGAACCGTTTTTGTTCTATGCGTCCCAATTTTTACTCTGAAAAATGATTTACTCAGAAGGAGTTAATCAATGATTAATTGGAATATAGGCTCTTTGAGGGCAGGGGCTGTTTTTGCCTTTCTTTATAGATGCAGCTCTTAGCACAGGGCCCAGCGCATTGTAAGTTCTTGATAAATGCTTGTTGATTGATGCTGTACACAACATCCAAATTACTGAGACATTTTTCCACTGTTGCACAATAGCCACTCAAGTGTGAGAAAGCCATTTTACTGATTCTATTTGCCCATCTCTGAAAGGGTTATTTTTTTTTAAAATGGTAACAATAGGGTAAACGTGGGGTGATGAGGAAAGGAGAAAAAAGGCCTATAAAATGAAATTAATCGTGCGCAATATTGCATCAGGGTGAGTAATTTCATCCTCAATCCACCTGGTGATTATCCTGCTTGCAAGAATTAATGACCCCTGTCATTTGAGTTCTGTGGCAGACGGCGTCTCATCAAGGCACCATTTCTATGCATAATCGTAATGAATAGCAACCCCTATCTAGATGATGAGACCTTCATCCTCTTGCTGTTGGCTTAGTGTGAGCCAGTATGACTTAGGAGATGATCCAAGAACAGCCTTTGATAGTCTATCCCAAGTTATTTTATCGTATCACCGGTTCCCTAGAAAGATCACCTAGTTCCTCCTCCAGGCTTCAAGCAAGGTAACATCAGGCCATCCCAGTATAAATGAAAAGAAGAATCTGTAATCCATCCAGATAACCCTTTCTTAGTTCCAGCAAATGCTCCTTTAGAGGAATTCTCTTGCTTCATGACAAATTTATTGTCTTTACCTGTAAACCTGGCCAAATGGCACCAGCTGGTAACAAGGCATTTATCACCCTAGGTAAATGTAACTTGATCTTGGTGGAATGGACTGGAATTACCATTCTCCCCAGCTCCTTCCCACTACCCCATCCCCCAGAGCACTTACCTCATGATGCAACAATGTATTGGACCTATTCTGTGAAGATAGGCTTGGTCTGCCTTCTAGGCTGCCCAATTTACTTCTAAAATTCGAGCATTTATAGAATGCCTACTAGGTACCAGGCACTGTGCCTAGTTAGTCAGTCAATCAACAAGCAATTAGCGAATGCTTCCTAGATGCCAGGAACTGAGTGCTGAGGGTAAGGCAAAAATCAATGAACATAGATGGCAATAGGGAAGATGATATGCAAATAACTAGGTGCAATACAAGATATATTAAGAATAGGCAGAAGGTAACTGAAAGTGGGCAGCATTTGCACCTGGGCATGATGGGACTAGAAAATATCTCCTGCAGAAGGTGAGATTAACCAAGCCTGGCTGATATCCTAATAAAAGCTCTTGAACAATGAACACCCCAAAACTGGTTTGCTGAGGAAAGGCGGCAAAAAAGTCGTGATGAACTCACAGTCACTCAGGTACTTTATATAGCATCAGTCCAGGCCGGATAGAGATTAACTACTCCTTGTGGCAGAGGGCAGGATAAATACTGTCATTTCAAGTACCTGGTTGCCTGTAGTACTTCCTCCAATCTGTTGGAGGGGAACAAATGTAGTGGTTAGCCATAAACTATTCTCATGTACTTCCACAGTATGAAAGGATTCTGGGTGAACATCTGATTCATCTTTCTGTCTTCAGGTTACATCACAACAAAACCACCCCCACACAGACAAAGATCCACTCGTTTTTTAAGGTCTCCTGATCTCCCCCTCTCTTGTCTTTTCCCCTTGAAATTACTCTGCATAATGTTGTATATACTTTGTATTTAATTATCAATGTACTTGTACTATCTCAACAATGGTGGAAATAATGGAAAATAAATAAAAGCATTTACTAGGCACTTAACCGGTGCTAAGTACTAAGGTTACAGATAGAAAAAAAAATGAGTCAGTCACTGTTCTCAGTGATCTGACATTTGAATGGAAGAAGAGAACACATACAGGAGGGTAGATGGGATAAGTGGTTGTTCGTGGCCCTCTCCACTGATCTCTCAGTTGCAAACTCTAATGGCCTTTTCTCAGTTTTCATGCTTCTTCACCTCTCTTCAGCCTTCCACATTGTTGATCACCTCTTCCTATTATTTTCCTTCCTCTGGGTTTTATGACATTGTTTTCTCTTAATTCTACCTGTCTGGTCACTCTTCAGTCCTCTTTGCTGATTCTTCATTCAGGTAGAGCTTGCTAACAATGGATGTCTTCTAGGTCTCCGTCCTGGCCCTACTTCCCTTCTGTTTATATACTATTTCACTTGGTAATCTGGTAAGTTCCAATGAATTCTATTACTATTTCTGTGCATATGATTCTCTGATCTATTTATCTAGCCCTGAACCTTTCTCCTGATCTCCACTTTTGCATCTCCAAGTATTTATTGGATACCTCAAACGAGAAATCCTATAGGCATCTTAAACTCAACATATCCAAAGTGGAACTCATCTGTCCCCAAGCTTCTCCACTTTGGAACTTTTCAATTACTGAAAAGGGTATTGCCATCCTCAAAGTCACCTAAACTCAAAACCTGGGTGTCATCCTCCTCTTTCTCACTTCCCACATCCAATCTATTGCTAAGATCTGTCAATTCTACGTTTTCAACATCTCTCTTACACCTCTTCTTCTCCCCTCTGACACTGCCACCATCCTGGTATAAACTCTCATCCACTCATACCTGGACTACACCAATAGCTTGCTGGTTAGGCTCACTGCCACAGTCTCTCCCCATTCCATCTTGGATCAAATATAAAATCTCCTGTTTGACTTTAAAAGCTCTTTCTAAACTAGCCCCTCCCTACTTTTCCATTCTTCTTATATCTTGCTTTCCTCCACATCATCTGTGGTCCAAGGGTACGGGCTGCCTTGCTGTTCCTCACAGCAGTCTTCTGTGTCTCCCATGCCTAGGATGACCTCTTTCTCCTCTTACCTCTTGACTTCCCTGTTTTCTTCATGTCTAATATAAAATCAAACCTTCTGCAAGAAAACATTCCTGATTCCTCTTAAGTACCTTTCTTCTGAAATTCTCTCTCCAATTTGCCCAGTGTATTTCTTATTTTTAAATTGCTGTTTGCGTGTTGTTTCCCCAATTAGATTGTGAGCTCCTTGAAGGCAAGGGACCATTTTTGCCTTTCTTTGTATCCATAGTGCTTAGCAGAGTGTATGGGGTGTTCCAGGAGGACTAGCACCTCTGGTCTGAGGGCTTGCCAAGCTGTTTTCAGAGCTGCTCACCCGCTTTGGGGTCCAGCTTTCATCTAACTCTTAGCTGTGGCTCTAAGAAGCTGTAGCATGCACAATGGCCACACCTTGTTAAAAGTCTCAGCAGATGGGCTAAGTCAGGTTGAGGGTAGCTGATGGGTCTCAAATCTGGCAGTGAGTTAGGGAGATGTCTACCTCAAACTTGTGAAGACTTTCCCTGGCAAAATAGGCAGATGAGAGTATTTTGTTCCAATGGCTATGAGAGGGGGCAGAAGCAGGTGCTATGGAGCACTCAGACTTTGATTAGGCATCGAAGACACCAAGGTCATGCACTGCATACCAGGCTATTGCCAGTCATCTCTACTTTTGTCCTGCCTCTGGACTTTGATGACTCTGGGAGTGGGGCTGACAACTCTGTGCAACTCTACCTCACTTAAATCCAATCCATGAGCAATTCAAGACGTCACCGTGTGATGTTATTGTCTCCTTTGAAAATTGATGAACAACAGTGCTTAGCACAGGGCATGAAATATTTTAGTTATGCTTTTTGACTTAATTTGACTCTATAGGGTAGTATGGGAAGTCAGATCGTAAGTCATTTTCTTTCATTTCCACTGATAAAACCATATCTGTTTTTGATTTAGAATCTTTTAATTGTGCCAAGGACTTTCTTTCTCTTCAATAGCTATGGCAGCAAAAGAAGCAGGGGGCTCCACCGAGTCTCCTTGGCTGACAGTTTCGGGGGCCCAAGGGACACTGCATTTCCTGGGGTTCTTGAGTATAGTGTCCTGGTCTTCTTCTATCCACCCCTTGAGGGCACAGAGTATTTCTTTTTTTGGACTTATATCCCCAGTACCTTGAACATAGGAGGTACTTAATAAATATTTGCTGAATTAAAATGAACTATTAAAAATAGTCTTCAAAACAGAGAACTATTATCTTTGGAGATTTGGCATTTCAGGTAGAAAAACGTTCCTGAATCCTTAACTAGTGCTGTTCATTGGAATTGCAACAGAATCATTGCCTACTTCTAAAGGATCATAGGCCTACATCTAGTCCAAATTCTTTATTTTACACATGAAGAAACTGAGGCCCAGAGAGGTTAAATGATTTGCTCAAGGTCATATAGGAACAGAACTAGGATTTGAACTCAAGCCCAAGCACCTGAGCTCTAAATCCAGGAAGACTCCAAACTGTGCCCATTCCTTTTCTGTGCCTTGGTATTTCAAGTACTGATCAGTGCCACCACTCTGAGGATCTTGAACATTTGATATAAAGGAAAGTATGATACAAGAGAATACAAATATATAGAGAGAAAACTTAGAGACAACCTTGTAATGATGAATAGCTAGTTAAGTTGGGTAGGACAGAATCATCTGGCTTTAATTTAAAAAAAAGTCTTTGTGGAATCATTAAGTAGTTTCAGCTTTGCTTATATAACATGAACTCCCTATGTATTTTTTAAAAGACAAGACTTACTTAAGCCTTCACCTTACCATCCATCAGGAATGGGACATAAAGAATCTCTCAGAACTTGGATTCGAATTCTACTTCTGACACTTATCACCTCATTGACCCTGTACTAGTCACTTAAACTCTCTGAGCCCCTGCTTTCTATCCTTTAAAATCAAGAGGTTGGGTTAGATGGCCTCTGAGGTCGCTTCCATTTCCAAGTCTATGATGCCATGATCTTCTGAGCCAGCCTTGCCATGTGTTTAGGCAGACATATGTGCCTACCTATGCTACAAAGCAACCTAGATACACCCAGCTCCTGGCACAACACGAAACACTAAATCTCTTACCAGACAGACACACCATCTACGAACTTTTTCTGCTCTCCCTAACCCATCACTTTGAAAGAGGCTCACAGTGGAAAGAGACCTTGGTTCATTTTGGTGCATTTCCCTTCTGCTTCTGGCACTTCTTTCCCATTTCCTTGCTTTTGTTCTTGGTTTTTCACCAGCAGAAGGTTTAAATGTTGCTCTATTTACCTTTTCTTCCTTCAATACCTATTATAGCCTGTGGACATTTGAGTTGGCTCTTGTGCAAGGGATTAGTCTAAGAAGGGAAACTACCCAGGTTTTAATATCTTCTCTCACTCTGGATTCTTCTCTCATCCAAATTCCCAGGGAGAAGCAATTTGGACAACAGTGAGTGCTCCTCATTGGTGTCTTCTTGTTTTATCTCAGTCTGCTGTAGCCTGACTAAAATGGCTGACACCCCTCCTGGGTCGGGAATTGGTTGCCAAACTCCTGCTGTACCAGATGACTTTCTTTACCAAGGTATTTCTAAAATCAAACAATAGTAAAAGTAGCTTTAGAGATCTAGCATGGCAGCCTTATTTGAGAGATGAAGAAATCGAGGCCCAAAGTGGTTAAATATCTTGCCTAAGATGACACAGCTAGTTAGTGGCAGGGCCAAGATGAGAACCTAAGGTTTTTAATGCTTAGTTCATTGTTCTTTTGACCAGTTCATGCCATCTTCCTGATAATGTGCCAGATTTTTAAATTATCAATATTAAGGCCTAGATCCAAAGAGACAAAAAGCTTAATGGCAACAAAGGACTGCAGGATACAATGTAAGATATATTTACCAAGTAGGAACAGAATGGAAAATGGAAATGGGTGGAGATGGAGGATTTACTATGAGCAAAAGCAGAAGTCAGGCTATGGGTTCCATCCCCATGTAGTCCTATCAGCTTTGATATGATTTGTGGCCACTGACCATATCTGCTAATCCCAGAAAGTCCTCTTGTCTCCCTCCTCCAGTTAAAAATGAGAGAAGATGGATGGATAAGCACAAATCCACAATCACTATTAGAAAAAAGCCCACTTAAAGTATATGTTTTATTAATAATAACTATTATTTTATCTCTTATTTATACAGAGTTTTAAGGTTTACAGTTTCTTCAGAACAAATATCTGCAGGAGGTTATTTTCCCCATTTTACAGATTAATAAACTGAGGCTCAGAGAGTGACTTACCCATGATAAGGGATTTCATAAGTGTCAAAGCTGGGGTTCAAACCCAACATTCTTTTCAATGAGTCATCCTTGTATACAAAAGACTTCAGGACAATATCACATATGAATCAGAATATGCCATACTTTTGATGTGAGATTATTCACTTTGTAATAATGTTCCTAAAAAGCAACAAATTACATTAAGTTTATGGGCATCCTCCAGCCAGAACCATTTTAAATATCATTAAAAATAATAAGCTCGACTATTAACAATAGACCATTTTGGTTATCCAGTGAAGAAATACTATTTCTAATGTTTGAAATCCTTTCTGCGTGTGTGTATAATGAGAAGAAAATGCTCTGGACTTATAACAAACAAAAAAATGGCCATGAGACATTTTTCAGCTCATTAAATTAGATAATTAGATTAAGTCTAATGGATCTGCCTGAATATGCCATGCCGATACTACAGTTGGAGACGTCATTTAAATCCCAAGATAGACAGAGAGGTAGTGCTTGGAGTAATGAATAAAAAAGTTACTGTACTTTCTACCAGAAGGAAACAAAAATGTTTTTTTAAAGGAGAAATTGCTCTGGTGCAGCCAAATGCCAGGTTATAAGCAACCTCCAAAGAGACAGATAGGTGGGAAATCTATATATTTTGGTGAAATTGGCTTGGTCTGAGCAACAGAGAGAACTGTCTCTGATACTAATTAGTGGTAAGACTTCAGACAAGCTATTTAATTACTTTGTGCTAGGATTTCCTCTTCTATAATTTTTTGGACAATGGCATATCCCACCTGCTTCACAAGGTTATTATGAGGATAAAATGAAATAGAAGAAATATAAAGTCAGCTTCACAGTCCACTATCAGTGAAAATTTTGAAGTATATATAAAATGTGGTTATTGTAATTATTAGGTCTTCTGTTGGGGTTAAGTTTTATCTCAGGAGGAAGTGATATGACAGTAGATATGTATATATGTGTATATACAAATATATAATATATAAATGGAAGGTAATTTCAGAAGGAAGGCACCAGAGATGGGTGGGGGGTAGACCTGGAAAGGCTTCTTGTAGAAGGTAGGATTTGAACTGAGTCTTCAAAGAGGTAGAAATGAGTAGCGAGAGTATTCCAGGTGTGGGGCACAGCCAATGAAAAGGCATAGAGTCAGAAGATGGAGTGCCATATTCAAAGAACAGCAAGGAAGCCATGTGACATTGGATTTGGAGGGGAATAAAGTGTGTAAGAATGGAAACATTGAAAGGGTCAGTTTCTAAAAGAAATTGGATCTTAGAAGAAATGGGGAGCCATTAGATGTTACTGAGTTGGGGGATGGGGTGCATTGGTCAGGCCTGTCCTTTAGGATGATCACTTTGGCATCTGACTGGATGATGGACTGGAATGAGGAGAGACTGAGGCAGGGAAACCCACCAGGTGGTTATAGCAATAGTCCAAGATTCAGATGGTAAGCAGCTGGAGCATAGTACTGTATCTATGACTGGAAAGAAGGGGAAGTGTAGGAGAGACTGAATATTCCATTGAATTTTTCAATTATGTAAATGCATAAATGGTCTGGGATTCTGCCAACATGGAAGTGGGAGAACTCCAGTAGGTTCAGAGTTAAAGTGATCTGACTTAGTAGGTGTCACAGAATCATGGATTTAGAATAGGTCCCAGCCAACCCTTTCTTGTCACAGATGAGAATAATGAGTCTCAGAGATGTTAGACAATTTGCCTAGGATCATATAACTATTAAGTGTTAGAGGCAGAATCTGAAACCAAGTCATCCTGACTCCAAGTGCAGTGCTTTATCCTCTATACCAGGGTTAAGCAAAGTATGGCCCTTGGGCCAAATCTAGCTTCCATGTTTTTATACAACTCAAGAGCTAAGAATGGCTGTTGAGGCTGCTGCTTATAGCATGATGATCTCATATCTGAAATGCTGGTCAACCTTTCATGATCTTTGATTCACAGAGTCCCCTTTCCTCTGATAAAGGCACACATGAAAGACTAGGAAATGCAGAGGATGATGGAACCAGATCATCCTAGCTTGCATAAAACTTTAAAAGTTGTGACTTATTCTAGAGAGCTGATTGTTAAACATTTACCAGCACACCCATGAAAGGTTCAAAAGATATTGTCAAGAATTGCCACTATCATTGACCTGTTGACAGAGGCCACTTTGTCAAGTCTTCCAGTGTCTTCTCTGGCAAAGAACACGGCCCAATTCAAAAGATGTTTCTAAGGATTCACACAATACAAAGAAACACAAATAAAGACACTGAGGAAAAACTACCCAGGAACACAAAGCCGGACAGACATAGTGTTCTGACCCAAAGAATCTTTGCCTGCTCTTTAAATCTACAGTGTAATAGTTTACCTCTCCCATGACTTTATACCTCTCAGATTTTATGTATTAGCTACTGGCAATGTCCCAGTATGGGAAAGGGATTGATGTTCTCATCAGGACCATTGACAGCAACTCAAGTTTTGCCAGACCTACAGTTCAATTGTCCTATCTTGCTTATTTTGGTAAAATTATATTTCTTTTTTTAATGCATACAAATGTGATCCCTGACATTGTAATTAGAAAAGTGGCCATTAAAAAAACCCTTTGGTTGCACCTTCTATATGACACCAAGTAAACTTTTCATCACCAGGTATCTGAAAATGGTTCTTCACCACATATATAAACATATATTTATTTCTGTCTACTTAGCCTTGTGAAATCTATTGCTCCCAACATATATTTTGCTTATAACTGTGAGCTTTTCTCTTATGCTTCAGTGGATCTGTGATCTCATTAATGTAGTTACACCTTCTAGCGATGGAGATCCAAACCCGTCCATCCTGCCATCTCATCTTGTGTGGTTCTTGTTTGGATCCATCCATAAATTCTCCACAAAGGATCTATCCATTTTTACATTTATATCCTAGTTCCTGATGCATTGTAGATGCTTTAAAAAACTAGAAAAAAACAGAATTTAACTATGTTTCAAAGGACCAATAAAATTTTGCTTCAGTTAATGTACCTGGCCATTCCAGTGTTAATAAATGCTCAACTAAATGGAATATTTTGTAATTGAAGGTCTGGCACTGCCCCAAGACCATCAACAAATTTCTTTAGTTTTCAAATACCTCAGACATCTGTAATGTTATTAAGGCAGACACTTCCTCTACTGATAGAGGCCACCCATAGTTCCTTTAGAGCTTAGCAGGGGTAAGAGAAAGAAACGAAAGGGAAAAGAAGGGAGCAAATATTTATTAAGCAACTCTTACAAGCCAGCTACTGTGTTCAGCACTTTACAAATGTTATCTCATTCCATTCTCACAACAACCTTGTGAGGTAGGTGCTATTACCATCTCCATTTTAAAGTTGAGGAAAGAAATCAGGTGTTCTTGACTCTATCCCTATGTTGTCTAGCTGCCTCCATGGCCTTTGAATGTTGCTGTGACACGAAACTAATTGTAACTAACCAACTTGGTGATGGACCTCTCTGAACTTAGCTAGACTGATCTCTGGATGATAAATTATATCATGTATCACCACACTATTACTTGAAGGCTTTTTGATTTGATAGAATTTACCAACACTTGTACCCTGTTTGACAAAACCTTTGATAACCCAGGTTCCTTTTCATACAATGATGAAACATTAGAGTAAGACTTTGTGGAGGTAAGTATATAAACAGTAATTATCATTGTCAGTGTAAAAGTAATGTGAGTTGGAGCTGAATTTGTACTGACTAAGACATACCCTAGAGAGATATCATTATTATATATCTGATTTTACAATTTCCAAAGAAGTAAAATTGTAGGTTTCCCCCAGGCCAACAGAGATTTGCACAGTGGGTATAAATAGACTACAACATGTTATGAACTGTCCTTTGATTGGTCCTTCCTATTATCCAAATCATTAGCTCAGTCTCCGCTTACTTACTTCCTTAAGACTAAGGTTAGTAAATGATTACATTTATGTGGGGGGAAGGGGACTTCATAGCTTTTCTTTAATATGAACCCCAAAACATAGGTATATTTCCTGTGGGCACTTGGTAAGTGCTTGTTACTAAACTAAAAACCAAGAAGTGGCATATCATCAAAAGAAATTAATGACCAGAAAGGAAGATGGGTCAGACATATATCAAAAGAAGGATCAGGGCCTAACAGACAGGCAGCCTAGGCAGCCATGTAATTTTTTTAAATTACAAAGCTTCAATTTTCATTTTGAGCTTAAATATCAAGAAATATGAACTTTTCGATATACTATAAAGAGAAAACAGGATTTTATGTGAAACTTTGAGACTCCATTATATACACTGTAAAAATTGGGGTCTATTTAATTGGGTTTTGTTATGAACTGTTCCTTATCTAGGATAAGAAGCTTCTTTTCAAAGCAAATATAAAGGATTTATCACACTGATGGGGTCAGTATTCATTGAGGTTAGTGTCCTGCCCTTGACTATGACATTTCTCATTACACATGTTATATACAAATACACGTATATGTGTGAGAAGCTACCTACATAGGAAAACCTTCTATACCCTAAATTCCTGCTCAAGCATACTTTCTCTGCCTTCAGGAACTGTCTTTTGATTGGTCCTTCCTATTATCCAAATCATTAGCTCAGTCTCCGCTCACTTATTTCCTTAAGACTAAGGTTGGCAAATGATTACATTTATGTGGGGGGAAGGAGACTTCATAGATTTTCTTTAATATGAACCCCAAAACATAGGTATATTTCCTGTGGGCACTTGGTAAGTGCTTGTTACCGACCGCTAAATGACATTACCTGTCAGTAGGGGGGAAGTTCATAATTAAATGCTGGAGGTTGAACCCTCAATTATAATAGAATTAGAGTAAATCATTCATTCTTTGCAATTCTGCATTTTAACTCTGGATACAAGTGTTATCTGTTTCCCTGTTCACCCTCTGCACATTTTAAGACCTCTCTTTTCCCCCCTAAAATGTCACCTGCACCTTCATATACTGTTTACGTTCCTAGTTGATTTTACTATCACAAAAGATGTTTCCTCTCTTGCCTATTTTCCCACCAGCCCCTTAGAATGGCTCTCTGGAGTCTCCAGTTTCACAGGGAGGATGTGCTGTACTTTCTGTTGGCAGGCACTCACTCCGCTTGTTATTCATTTTCTATCAGGTTAGAACCTTGACCTGAACCAGCTCCCATTCACAGTCCTGGAGACTGATTGTCATCACAGTTCCCAGAGAAATCAGGCTGCCTCAATCACATGGTATCACCTGCTCTAGGAAAAACAAATCAGCACACTGGGAACAGGGACACTCCCCCCTCCCTCATGTGTACCTTCTGGGTTTTCAACAAAGTCTCACATGCATCAGTTTCCTTCTTGGCTTCCATAATGATCACCTTATTAGAGTTGGAACACCACGTTTTCAGCAGATAACCATCTCATTGACCCTCCACATAGCCCTGTTCCTTGCCCCACTTTCCCCCTACACACACACACACACACATACACACACACATACACGCGTGCGCGCACTCACCACATGTATACACACAAAACACACATGTTCTATTCTCTAAAAGAAAGCTAAAAGCAACTAGAAACTTCTCTCCCACAGGGAATTGTCTGCCATTCAATTTTAAAGACATAGTAAATGATCGTTCTGATTCAACTGAATGCTCAATGCATTCCAAAGAGTTGAACCAACTCCTCAGTGGACCAGTCATGAGACCAGGCCACTCAGCATTGTTTCCAGGGAGTAGCAGGTCACTGCTACCCCCTTCTATGCTTAAAGTATGAGGACTATAGGTTACCTACAGGCCACTGGCTAGTGTTCAGTAGCCCTGTAGGGAAGTGTGACCTAATGCCATAATACAGCGACTTGATTTCTACTTCACAGAAATATTGTAAGGGGGATAGTAGAACTTGGCCTTGCTGGGAAGAACAAAACAATTCATTTTTTAGAAGAGATTAGTTAGCTCTCTTATATGAAATACTTGCAAAGTCAGAAGAAAAAAGAACAAAATGCAAAACCCAACCATTCCTGACAAAAACCAAACCAAAAGAACCCTCCAAAACCCTTCCCCCAAATGAGCATTTGACTTATTCTTTTCTCACTGACAGGATCAGATCAACTGAATGTGAAACTCTCAGAGGATACAACAGCGGGCATTATTATCCACAGTAATCAAGCTAGGAAAATGGCACACTTTCTTTTGTACTGGAGCATATTTGGGAACTCTTTGCATGAAAACATTTGTGCTATTTCCATATTGTAAGGATGAATGAGGCTGATGTTTTCTGGATTGTAAATTTCTCTGCTGCAAAGTACCTACTGCCTACAGGAAAAAGACAAATTCTCTAAAAAGAAAATGAGTTTTAATTCTAGAGGAAGCATTAATAATGGCTAGCATGTTTTACATGTTATGTAACTTGATCCTCACTATAACCCTGTGAGCTAGGTGCTAAAATGATCTCCATTTTACCAAAAAAGGAAACTGAAGCAGAGAGAGATTAAGGGACTTGCCCAGGTCCAAGTAGCTAGCAATTATCTGAGGAAGGATTTGAACTCAGGTCTTCCTGACCCCAAGTCTAAATGTTGAGGGTTTTGCAGACTACAAATTCAATGTAAATCAGCAGTGTGACATAGAAGCCAAAATAGAAAACAAAAAAACAAACTTGATCTTAGACTGCATTAATAGAGGCACAGTGTCCAGAATGAAGGAGAGAATAACCCTGCTAACCTTTTCCCCGGTCAGACACACCTGGAATATTGCTTTCAGTTCTAGACATTATATTTGAAGAAAGATATTGACAAACTATGGTGTGTCAATGGTAGGGGACTGGACATCGTGGCATATGAAAATTGGTTGAGAAAAATTGAGGATGTTTTAATTCTCTAGGAGGGACATGAGAGTTACCTTCACATATTTGAAGGTTTATCATATAGAAGACAAGACTTGGGTTTTTTTTCTGCTCTCAAAAAGGTACATTCTGGCTTAATTTAAAGAAAAAATTTCCTAAAAACCAAAGCTGTCCAAAAGCAAAATAAGCTGCCTTAGAAGGTACTGAGGTCCCTATCATTGGAGGGCTCCAAGCAGAAATTACGCTACACTTATTTATTGGGAATGACATAGAGACGATTCCTTTTCTAATATGGATCATGGTGCTAGAAGGGTTAGCTAGACCAAATTTCATTTTATAGCTGAGGAAACTAAAGCCTGAGAAGTAAAGCAATTTTGCGAATCCATGATTTTTCTAAGCTCACCTGAGTACTAGAATTAGGTTGGAAAAGATGCTGTCTCTAGACCCTTTTAACCCTGATATTTTGTGAAGTTCTTAAGACTGAGCCACAGCATTTTCATCAGTAAAATGGGGATAATACCTTTAATCCTACCTCACTGGATAGTTGTGAAGAATGTGCTTTTTAACCTTTAAAGTACTATAGAAACATGTTATTATTAACTCTCATGAAATACCCAAGATCTATAGTTTTTCATATTTTCTATTCTGACCACCAGAAAAATATGTACTTTCAGAAGCTTATACATTCTGGTGAGTAGATGACTGAATTTGTATGACTATGAATAAAGACGTGAAGACTAGTGAAAACGAAAGAGGTGCTAGTTGCCAAGTTTTCCCCTCTTACACAAGGGAAGGGAACATTTCCCAATTTTGACAGTGGCGCTATGATTTTCTATGAGAAAATGGGACATGGATTATTGAGGTAATTCAAGAACGACTGACTTCTGATTTTGAGACCTAATCACATGCTACTTCCTTTATCAGAATAAATGAGAGAGAGAGAGAACAAGGAGACAAGAGACTATTAGAAAAGAAAGAAGAGAAAGAGACAGAGACATAAGCAGATAGCAACAGAGAGGAGAGAGAAGAGAGGAGAAGAAGAAAAGAAGAGAAGCAGTAGAGAAGAGGAGAGGAAAAGAGTAGAGGAAAGGAGAGAAGACAAGAAGGAGACAGAGAAAGTGAACCTTTTTCCTAATGGTGGATGATCCCCAAATAATTCAGATAAGTGGTATGTATTATGGAAGATAGAAATATACGGTTCATTTTTCACTTCATAAAATAATAAAAGTATTTTAAAGTCAACAACAAAAGTCACCAGACAGGAAATTCCTTTAGCATAAGAATTTCTATCACACCATTAAAATAATTACTACCTGTCCTGTTTTTGGAAAACTATTGTTTGAAAACAATGAACTGAGTATGAGAATTACCTATTTCTAAAAACAATAATGGCTTACATTTATATGGCATTGTGTGGTTAAAAAGTTCCTTCATGTATATTAACTAATTTGATCCTCACAGATGGCTTATGGGATAGGTAGTACAAGTGTTATTATCCTTACATTACAACGAGGAAGTGGAGATTCATTGATGTCAAATAACTTGACCAAAGACTGTTTAAATAATTGCAAACATACAGTTGGTGTTAGCTTTGCTCTTGTAAGGAAGATAACCCAGTGCTGAATAATAAGAGAGAGACCAAGACACTCAGTGATGAATAATAAGATATAGAGACTAAGACCAACAGAGAGAGAGAGACAAGCAGACACAGACAAGCATATAGAGGCAGACAGCGAGGAGGTATTGACCCTACTGTGGTAGGCCTGATGAACTGACCCATAAAGAAAGTGCAGGCTAGGAGAAGGGCAGCTAGGTGATGCAGTGGATGGAGCACTAGGCTGTAGTCAGGAAGACTCATCTTATTGAGTTCAGATCTGGCCTCTTATTAGCTGTATGACCCTGGGCAAGTCACTTAACCCTATTTGCCTCAATTTCCTTATCTGTAAAATGAGCTGGAGAAGGAAATGGCAAACTATTCCTGTATTTTTGCCAAGGAAACCCCAAATGAGGTCCTGAAGAGTCAGACACACCTGAAAAGCAACCGAACAAAAACAGCCTAGGAGAAGACATGAGAAATCTGGCTGGGATCCATGATGGCAGAGTTTCTTAACACATTATCCCTGTAACTGAAAATGAAGTTTTTTGGATTGCAGTGAAACTATCTGTCACTAAGAAGACTAAGTTAGAATAGCAGTGGCCAGCTTTCTATATGCAGGGGCAGCTGTATCTTCCTGAAAAGCCATGCTTGAGTATTCTGTGTTAATTATCCCAAAAGTGACTAATATGTAATGTGCATAATAGATTTATTCTCAATTATTTCAATTGCGAACCCGAAAATATATACAAATGTGTCTTAATTAAGTACCACTAAGGAAATGATTAGGCAAACACCAAACTCTTTATTATTCTCCCATTTGGGAAGGAAGCCTATATGGTAATACACCTAAATAGGAAGAATGAAATGTGAAGTGGAAAGCACCCTTGGAGTCAACGACTTGGACTTTATGATTGGTTCTACTAACTTGTGACATTGGGTAAATCATTTAACCTCTCTGAGTCTCAGTTTCCTCACCAGGAAAAAGGGGATGATAATATTTTCACTAGCTACCCAAAAAAGGTGTCTTATCAATTAAGGTAATGTATATAAAAGGGGGTGGTTAGGTGGCTCAATGGGTAAAGTGCTGGGCTTGAAGTCAGGAAGACTTGTCTTTCTGAGCTCAAACCTGGCCTTAGACACTAGCTGTGTGACCTTGGGCAAGTCACTTAACCTTGTTTGCTTCAGTTTCCTCATCTGTAAAATGAGCTGGAGAGGGAAAATGCAAACTTCTCCAGTATTTCTACCAAGAAAACCACAAATCTGGTCAGAGTCAGACAAAATATAAAATATATTAATTACTCATGGGGAGGTCAGCCTAAGATAATAAAATGACAATACTATCCAAATTAATTTACATATTCTATGCCAAGCCAATAAAACTAAAAAAAAAGTATTAATTCAGTTCAATTCAATAAATATTGAGCACCTACTACTACAAGGCACTATGCTAATACTGCAAAAGATAAAAAAAAATCTTCCAAGGCATGGTACCTTCCCTCAGAGTGATTACACTCTAGAATGGAGGTTAATGCAAGGGACCATGCCTTGGAAGATTTTTTTTATCTTTTGCAGTATTTTATAGAGCTAGAAAAAAGCAATAACAGAGTTCAACTGAAAGAGCAAAAAGTCCAAAATTTCAAGGATAACAATGAAAAAATAGGATACAAGGAGGTATATTAGGCTCAGATCTCACACTATACTACAGAGCAATAATCATTAGGAAGATTTGGTACTGTTTAAAAAATAGAGAAATGATCACTGGAACAGATTAGGTAAACAATTTGTGGAAATGATCAAATATGTCAGATAATTGTGTTACATAATCCAAATCCCAGTTACTGGAGTAAGGCTTCACTGTCTGACAAATCTTCGAGGAAAACTGGAAAGCAGTTTGGCACAAATTAGGTATAGACCAATATCTCATACCATATACCAGGATAAACTCCAAATAGAAACATGGCTTAAACATAAAAAGTGACATTATAAGCAAAGTGGGAAAGCAAGGGGAAAAATTACTTTTCAGAACTATGACTAAGAAAAGAGATTATGACCAAATAATGGTATGACAGAGAGGATCACAGAAGATAAAATGGACAATTTTGATTACATAAACCTTCATTTTTTGCACAAACAAATCTAATATAGTTAAAATAAGAAATGAAACAGGTAAATGGAGGGGGGAATATATGCAGAAAGTTTCTGTGATAAAAGTTTTATATCCAAGATATATGAGTAACTGATTCATGTTGATAAAGCTATTCCCCAACTTACAAATTGTCAAAGGATAAGAACAGGTAGTTTTCAAAGGAAGACTATCAATAACCATATAAAATAGCTAATAACTGCAGAAATACAAATTAAAGAACTCCTAAGTTTTACTTCACACCTATCAGATTGGTAAAGATTAAAAAGAGGGAAATGTCAAATGTTAGAAGGCTTATGGGAAAGCAGGTAAACTGATAAACTGTTGGTGGAGTTGTGAATTGGAGGGTAATTTGGATTGGATTGTGAATTGGAAAGTAATTCTGGAAAGTAATTTGAAACTACGCAACAAAATTTACACTCTGAATATTTGACCCAGCTGTATTACTACTAGGCCTGTACCTCAAAGAGATCAAATAGATAAGGAAAGGACACACACACACACACACACATACATACACACACATATGTATAGATTTATAGCAACTCTTTTTTGTAGTAGTTAATAACTGGAACCTAAGGAGATGCCCACCTATTAGGGAATAGCTAAGCAAATTATGGCATGTGATGGAATATTATCATGCCCCAAGAAATGACAAAATGAACACTTTCAGAACAAACTAAATATTTCTGATTTTATGCAGAGCAAAATTAGAAAAGAACAATTCATATAACGACAACATTATAAAGAAAAACAGCTTTAAAAGACCTAAGATCTCTGACCAATGAAATGACAAATCACAAGTGCAGAGGACTAAAAATGAAACATACCATACACACTTCCTACCAGAGTGATAGACTTAAAATGCAGGATGAAACATACATTTCTGGACATGGTCAATGTGGGAATCTGTTTGCTAAATCATGTATACTTATTATGAGGATTTTCTTATTCTATTTTATTGTATAATGAAGGGACAGTAAATAGGAAAGATAGGTCCTCTTAAAATTAATTAATAAACTTTAAAAATATAAAAAAATAAATAAGAGGTGACATCATGCCCTAAGAATAAGGAAACTGAGAATGAGGCCAGGGATTTGAGTAGACTGTAAAAGGTCGAAAACTGTCCCTGTTGTGAGTATTGATAAGAAGTGAAAATGTGGGCAGAGTTGAGGTTCAATAATGTAAATTTATAACAGACCAAACTAGTTTAGTTTTGACAGTGTCTGTGTGAAATTGAATCAGTACTCTGTTCCTTGACATTTTGATCTTCCTTATCAAACATTAATTAGCTGGAGGAAAGATGGCATAAAAATTTCCTTTTTTACCAGGTGGCTAAACTGAGACACTAGAAGAGGTGAGCTTTAGGCTTCAAAGGGAAACTAGTATTAGTATGGATACCCCCAAGTCCAGTACTTATCCCAAGACTATTGGGCATTACTATTGAGTCAACATAGTTTGGTTCACCATCATTATCAAAAGACCAAGCTACTGTAGTGACAAGGAGTAAAGAAAATGTCTCTGATGTGGTCAATCATATAAATATGGTTCTATAGTCACTATGCAAACAGAATAGGAATGACGAATTATAGGAGGGGATGTGATGAACCTTAAGAAGGGATTTCAACAACACAATGTTTGAACTTTTAAGATAAAGATTCCAATTTCAAAACAATAACCCAAACTGTTGTTTAGCTTAGATTAGTAATGTCACTCATAATCTGCGACAATAGGAATAGACATTTTTCAGCGCTGTTCAATTCCCTGGACTAGTGAACTACACTTTCTTTGAATTCCCTTAAGCAGTAGAATCTTTTCTTCCATTGTTCACTGCCACCTAGTGAATTTGTCTGGGAGAAAAACTGTAGCAGGAGAGGGAGCTGGGAAAAAAACCCATGAAGTCAAGTCAATAATTTAAATGGTACTAACAACATTTTAATAGTTTAAATTGCATATATATATATATATATGATATACACATAAATGACTAGTTGAAATGATACTGATGAAGGAAAGAATCCAAGATACAGAAACTAAGATTAGAAAAGCAATTTCTACAATAAAGAAACATAATTCAATTCTCAAATCATAAAGGCAGAGATTTTTCAAGGTTAGAAGTGACCAGAAAAGTTTACTTAGCCTAATCTGTAGCTGATCAGGAATCCTTTCTTGAGTAGCTCTGTCAAGTGGTCATCCAGGTTTTGTTCCAAGACCAACACTGATGAAAAATTGCCTACTTAGCAGTCCATTTAATCTTTGTACATTTCCTGTGTAAGTTTTTCTTTACATCATACCTGAATTCTGCTTTGTTGTAACTTCCAAACAAACTCTAAGCTTATCCTATCCAAGAAATATTTGTTAAGCAACTATTGTCTATAAGTTACTACATTAGGTGCTGAGGACCCAAAGACAAAATTAAAAACAATATCTGCTCTTGAGGAGCATGATGGTATACGGGTGGAATACAACCTGTAACAAATAAACAGATACACACACGCACATGCGCGTGCATGCACACACACACACACACACACACACAAACGCGCGTGCACACATATGTCAATTTGAGGATGGAAAGATCACTAACAAATAGGGTGATTCAGAAAGGTTATCCACAAGATGAATTGAGCCTTGAAGGAAGTTAGAGGTTTTACTAAGTGGAGGTGAGGGGGGGGTGTGTACAGCAGGCATGGGGGCAGCCTGTGAAAAGGTCTAGAGGTGGAAGATGGAACCCAAGTTTGGGAAATGGCAAGTAGTCCAATTTGGCTAGAATATAGAGGATATAAAGGGGAGTGGTGTGAAATAATCCTTGAAAGCTAGTCATTGCTCCTTGTTTTGCATTTTGGGATCAAACAAAAATAATTCTTTTTTCTCATGAAAGCTATTCAAATACTTGAAGACAATTAGCATATTATGTTACCATATATACCTGTATATATTACCATATATATACCATATATATATACATATACATATATATATATATATATATCTATATATATATATATATATATATATATATATTCTTTCCTATAAGTCCTTCCTTCTCCAAGGAAAACATCTCCATGTTCTTCAACTATCCTTCCCATAGCATGATTTCTAGCTTCCTCACCATCCGAATACCCCTTCTAAAAAATTCATTTGATCTTCTCCATGTCCTTCCTAAAATGTGTCACCCAGAATTGAAAAATATATTCTACAATTAGTCTAACCAGAGATCAATACAATGCAATGAATTATCACTTCCTCATTATGGACATTATGCCTCTATTAATATAGCATCATGGAGTTGTGAATAGAGAGTTGGCCTTGGAGACAGGAAGAACAGGGTTTCAGTTCTACTTCTAACATAGTGGCTGGGTGACTTTGGACAAGTTACCTAAACTATCAGTGCTGCCTCAACAACTCTCTAAGTCTAAAAGTTCCAGATTTGAATGAGTAGGATGAGCTTCCTCCTTAGGAGTTCTCTTATACCAATCAAATAGGTTCAGGATGGAAAATCAAACAAACCCTAGCTTTCTTGGCTGTATATGACTGCATGTCACACTTACGGCAGTCAAAAGATGTAATGTAGTTTATTTTTAAATCGGTTTTAGGCTCTAACCAGCTAAGGTGTTTAGCCACTGATCATAATAAATTTGTTTGGCAAAAAATTGTTAAGCACCTCTCATTATGTTCAAGGCACTGGAAGTGAAAGGAAAGGGCACAGGTTCTTTCCTCAAGAAGCTTATGGTATAAAAAGAGGAGGGAATGTGGACACAAATACTTGTGATACAATGAAGACTAAGTACAGAAGAGACATCCAAAGAGCTACAAGGATTTGAGGACAGAGAGATA
The DNA here is from genome assembly GCF_011100635.1 of Trichosurus vulpecula. Taxonomy (NCBI): domain Eukaryota; kingdom Metazoa; phylum Chordata; class Mammalia; order Diprotodontia; family Phalangeridae; genus Trichosurus; species Trichosurus vulpecula. The sequence goes on along the minus strand of NC_050577.1, from coordinate 165,765,555 downwards.
AAGCACGAAATATAGGAAATTTAAGGAGGGAGGGAGCTGTCCAAATGTTGACTAAGGTACACCAGGAGATAGTAGGTTCCCCTTGGATGTAGATCTTTCAAGCTACTTGAAATGGTTACTTGTCAAGGAAGTTGTAGAAGAAATTCCAATTCAGAGACAAGTTGGACTAAATGACCTCTATGGTCCCTCCCAAATCTGAGATACTGTGAATTATATTAGGCTTGCTATCAAAACTTTCAATTCATTTAAAAAATGGGGTTTTTTATTACTAATTTATCAAACATCTACAAACATGAGCATTACAATATACAAAAAAGAACAGAAAAAGAGGCTGAACTTCTGTAATTACCATTATTAAATGTATATAAAGTGCAATATGACCACAACAAAATTACCATTAGTTTTTTATCCCTTCCTGAACTTTTTTGTTTTCTTCCTTCCAGATAATTTTCACATCAAGTGTTGCCTAGCCATGCCACTGGTATCCTGCACTTGTGTTGTTGATTTTTTTATCCAAGTTAGGAATTTACATTTATCCATATTTAAAGCCATCTTATTAGAGATTCAATTCATGATTCCGACATGTGAAGATATTTTTTGTAGCCTGATTCTACTATCTAGTGTATGAACTACTCCCTGTAAGAGCTATGTCATGGGAGCAATATCCTAACATATTCACTGAAAGTAAATCTTTTATCCATACCCTTAAAATTATTCTTTTTTTGCCTTTTCCAGGGCTTTGCACTAGCATTTATCTCATCTCTAGCATGCATCTTTAAACTCTCCCTGTCCATTCCTTACTTTCCATCTGCCCCAAAACATGGTCTATCACCATTCTTTAAAAAAAATGACTTTGCTTTGATTGATTTAGCCCACTCAACTGCCAGAAGGGTTCTCTCCCCTTCCCTTAATTTAAATTGCACAATAAGGGTTCCTATATTTAATCCCACACTTATTCTCCCCTTTCTCCTCAGCCCTTGCAATTAAGCATTTACCCACCAATTTTTTGAAACTACTTGTTTATTGAAATCAATGACTATTTACCAATTACTTTTTTCAATTGTTAATACTATATTTATCCCCATCATATCCTTTTATTATTTTTCCTTGCTTTGCCCCTATATCCTTCCTCCTTTTCATTTAGTGGATTTCACTTCATTGTCCACAAGGTTTTCTGTTTGGTTTTGACTCCATGAACATTATGCACTCATGTTGGGTATCCTCTGGCTCCTCTCAGCCCCCTCCTTGACCAATTGCTTTTTAATGACTAAATCCAATGGCGTATGTTCAGTCCTGATCCTCCTTGATGTTTTTGACATTGATAACCACCCTAGCATTCTGTATATTCTCCTTTCCTTCATTTGGCTTCAGAGACAACAGAGACTCCTGGTTTCTTCCTACATCTTTTCCTGCTTCTTCTCTGTCTCCTTCACTTGCTCATCATCTTCTTGATATGGGCATTTCACAAGGATCATTCTTTGTCCTTTTCTTTCTGCTCATGCTCTCCCTTAACAATATCATTAACTTCCACAGATTTACTTACCACCATTTTGTAGATGACTCCCATATTTCAATTTCCCCTCCTGACTTCTTCCCTAACTTCCAAAAGCACATCTTCAATTGCCTACAGAACATTTTCTCCTGGATGTCACATTAGTACTTTGAACTCAAAACAAAGCCCATCTTTCTCCCTAAACCTGATCTTTCATCTAACTTCACTATTGCTTTTTGGTGGACCACCATTTACTAGGTCTCCTATATTTGCACCTTTGGGGCTTTCACCAACTCTTCTATCTCTGTTCACATTTGTTTATTTCCTAGAATTTGTCAAGTCCTTCTCCAAAACCTATTCCAACACCGCTGTTATTGCTAATAGCCATATTTCATTTCTTCTTGATTTCACTCTTTTTCATCTCCAATCCTTCCTTTTATACTACTCTCTTAGACATAGATCTGATCATGTGATTCCTCTGCTCCAAACTCCTAAGGGGTCCCCTATTGCTATCCCAGTAAAGTACAGACTCTTCTGTTGTATGCAATACCTTCTATAACCTTGTGTTACTATATAACCCTTGAGACAGCATTTTCTCCTTTATGTACTCTATGCCAAACCTGCTTGGCCCTGAACACATTCTGTTCTTAGACCTCATTTTTTTGAGGCAATTTTTTCCCTGTGCCTGGAATAGTCTCCTCTCTTTGCTTGCTGAATTCCTACCCATCATTTAAAGCTCAGCTTAAATATTAGCTTCTCCAGAACTCCTTCTCTGGTCCCTCAGGTTGGTAACAATTCTTCTCCCTAACATCTTTCATGGTATTTTGCTTTGTAACCTTCTAATGCATTTTCATATAATACTGCATATTAATTAATCAATAAGCATTTATTGACATCTATCATATGTCAGAAGGGCAGCTAGGTGGAACAGTGGACAGAACTCTGCGCTTGGAATCAGGAAGACTCATGCTCCTGAGTTCAAATCCAGCCTTAAATACTTCATAGTTGTATGACCCTGGGCAAGTCTCTTAATCCTGTTGGCCTCTGTTCCTCATCTGTAAAATGATCAGGAGAAGAAAATGACATTTACTATTTATAGTACTTTCTATTTCCTTTCTTTTTAAAAAAAGTTTACTTTTTAACATTAAAATTTTTTTTAGTTCCAATCTATTTCCTTTTAAAACAAAGTTATTGGACTAATAGATCAAGAAATGGCAAACCACTTCAGGATCTCTGCCAAGAAAACCCCAAACTGCAGTCACAAAGAGTAAGACATGACTGAAATGACAACATGTGTCAGAAAAATATGATGCTTCTCTGAGATCCCTTGCAGAGGTCAGGATCGGCAGGTAGAGATCACTGCGTACGATGTTAGACTTCTTCAGTGTATTGATTAACCTTCTTGAATTTTTCTTTTTTGTCTTTAAAAAACATTCTTTGTTATAAGGTATAGTTTTGGGGGCAGATTGAGGAGGTGCAGAGGAAAATTTAGATGATGCAAAACATCTATTTTTTTTTAATAAAAAGACCCAGGACACACACAGCACTGTGGTTATTTGGTAAACATCATATGCTATTTTTATTCTTTAAGTTTTTTCCTATTAAAAGAGTTTTATCAATGCTTTTTGTTTTTATACCACAGTCATTTCCCAACATACGACTTGTCCACCCATGCCTTAAAATATTATAATGGGAATTGAGGCTTAAGATGGTGGTCAGGATAGGGAAGCTAGGTGGTGTAGTAGATAGAGTGCTGGGCCTGGAGTCAGGAAAACATGAGTGCAAATCCATCTACAGACACTTACTAACGGTGTGACCCTGGGCAAGTCACTTAACCCTGTTGGCCTTAGTTTCCTCATCTGCAAAATGAACTGGAGAAGGACATGGCAAACCACTCTAGTACCTTTGCCAAGAAAACCGTAACTGGAGTCATAAAGAGTGGGACACAACTGAAATGAATGAACATCAACAAACAATATCCATCAGGCACTGTGCTTGTTTCTGTGTCTCATCTCTTTAGATTGTAAAGTCTTCGTGGACACGGACAATGTCCAATCTAAACTTTGTCTCTCCTCTAGTAGTACAGGGGCCCGTTGCACTAAACTGTAAGCATACCATTTACACCTTCCTGCAAGTCATTGATAAAAATATTGAATAGCCCAGGGCCAAGGACAATTCCTTGGAGTATCTTTTTTGCAGACTTCTTTCCAGGTTGATGTTAAACTACTAATGAGTACTCTTTGGGCAGTGGCTGTTCCATATTCAAACTCTGGGTCTTCTTGAGTAGTATCTAGCATAGGCCTCTGCATACAATAGCCCTTTAATAGATGGTTGTTGTATTATACTGTAAGGCTGCCTTCTATGTATTCATCTAGGTCATAGGTGAAAATGTTGAATAGCCCAAGGCCAAAGACAGACTTTTTGGAGACCATCCTCCAGGCTGATGTTAATCTGTTAATGACTACTTTTTGATTTGATTATTTCATCAGTTCTAGATACACCCAGCAGCAATAACATTTAGCCCATATTTTTCCATTTTTTCCATAGCCATATCATGAAAAATTCTTAAATGCCATGAAAAAATCCAGGTATACTATGTCTATGGCATTTTCTGATCTAATAACCTTGTTTTAAAAGGAAATAGATTGGAACCAAAATTTTTTTTTCAGTGTTAAAAAAATAATTTCTTTTAAAAAAAGGAAATAGAGAATATTATAAATAGTAAAATTACTTTCCAATGAAACGCCTCAAGGAAAGAATCCTGAACAAGCTACCTGGTCCTCTGTAGACTCTCCTTGTAATTTCTACTTAGGTAGTGTTCATATTGGTTTTAAAGGGGCAGTGCCATTCTTGGCTGAATTCTAACACAGACCCACGTGCTCAGCTTTCTCTCTGCAAAGCTGTTAATCACTCAGTTTAAAGTCAGAACATGCAACAAATTACGCCCAGAGTAGAAGCTCTCATTTAAATGTGTGGCATTTAAACTATGTTAATGAGGCCCTCCTGAGTGTATGATCACAGAAGTTCCACTCATGGCTCAGTTCAGAAAAGTGTAATTAAAAAGGAAACATAATATAGTTTAGCTACCAAACATCTCAAGCTATGTCTTCAGGGTAAATCTCTTTTTTTTTTCAAAGACACAGAGTACAAGGGCTATATTTTCTGTGCAAATTGAAAGCAAACCAGACCTTCTGTACCTCTTAAACATAGTCTCCTCATGCTCAGGAAAGGTTGCTAGTTACTCAGCAATTCTTTGATCTACAAAAGCTGGCTACAGGAGTGCAGAATGGTTAATGATTGAGCCTGGCTTTGCTCAGCTCTGTGGTCTGATGAGAGTCCCACCCTCTTGGAAATGAGTTTCACTTTGCTCTGGTAGGTGTGGGTCATAGTAGGATGCTCATTCGGCTGTTGTTCAGTGCCAGGTCTATGTGCATTTGCTGGGAAAATGGATTACTAGGGTTTGGCAGCTAGTGGCTGCAGCATTTGGATAACACCTGAGGATGAATGTCACTGCCCTCTGGGTGGGGCCAAACCTCTGTAGTGAGCTTACACTGATATCTGGGCCTATGATTTACAAAGTGAGTGTGTGTGTGTGTGTGTGCATACACATATAGTATGGATGCTTGCCCACATTCATGGGGCCACATACACATGTAAACACATGTGCACTGTGGTATATACCAATATGTGTGCATTTTTATAGTGATGCATCTCCCTTTAATATATTTCTTCCATGAATTAAATGCTTATGAAGAGAATATCTGAGAAGGTGTCAAAGTGGGTCTGCAAAATTAGGCTTATTGAAGGGACCTTAAGCAAATCACAACATCTTAATGCTCTGGAAAATTCTCTAAAACTCCATGTTGCAGAGAGTGTGCCAACCTACAATGGAAGAGGGCGTGTGCTCCCAAGAGTTCCTTACGTAAATGAAAACACAGGACCAGCTCCTTTCCACAATCCCACAATACCTTTTTACCATAATACCATAATAGCACTTTTTCTTGAATGGACAGAAACCAATACATTAGAAGACCAGTGAAATATAGGACTACACAAACCTAAACTCAAACCAAGGCATTTCTTTTATTTCACTTCAAGAGACATCTGGTTGACAAGCATATTGAATTTCATTCCATGGGAGAGTTCTTAATGAAAAGCTTTATTTATAAGTACAATAGAACACAATGGCTAGAAACTTTCAGGAAATTCCCATGGATATGTGAAAGATAAATTTCTGCACCAAACTTCTATTTCTTTAGGTATCATTTCAACCTGAAGTTTTTCTACCCAATCCTAGAGCATTCCTCCCTGCTGCCCCAATCATTATCTAAGTGATTTATCCAGGTTTATCCAAAGAAGAAAATAACAATAAAAATAAGCTGCCCTTTTTATACCACTTTAAGATTTGCAAGATACCATATATATGTATATATATGTATATATACAAACACGATATATATAAATACTCTATATACCACACATATATAAAATTCCATATATACCATATATATAGAAATATATATATTTATGCCTACATCTATATCTATATATTTGTAGAATTATAAGATCATAGATTTAGAACTAGAAGGGACCATCCGTGTTACCTAGTCCACCTCCACTGCCTCATTTTATAGGGGAGGGTATGGTCACACAGGTAGTAAGTGACAGAGCTGAGGTTTATTGACAATTATTCTGTTGATTAAGGATCACAAAGAACTTTGCATACAGTATCTGATTTTGTAATACCTCTGTGGAGTAGGCTGTATAATTACAGGTGATAGAGCTGAGGTGCTGGACAGTTAAGTGACTTGCCCAATGCTGTACAACTATTAAATATCAAAGGAAGCATTTGCAAACAAGTTTCTGCTTTACTTCAAGTCTACCATACCAGGCTAACTCTTTCTAACACTGTGATTTATGTAAGGTGTCCCAAAAGTCTTAGTTCATCTTTTTAAGCTGTTGCATTTTTATTTATTTTGTTAGATATTTCTCAATTACATTTTAATTTGGTTTGGCCTCCTTGGGAGTTGAGTTCCATAACTTTAATCTAAAACATTAAGAATGAGAAGTATCAACTAGCTTTAAATAAAAAGAAGAGAATCAAAAGGAGTGCATTGAATAAGAAGAGAAAAAATAAAGGTTAGAAAAAATGTGCTCTGCTTGAAAATGAGTAAAAGTAAACATAGGTTGACTTTTAAATAGTATTTTTCCTTGTTAGTGCATTCTCTAAATAATTAAATTGTATTTGTGTCTAGATTAGTAAGGACAAATTAGATGATGAATGTGGATTGATGGATGCAAGGTAGTGTTGAATTGATAGAGTGGCCACGTATGCCATATTGGGTGTCTGAGACAGTAAGGAATAAAAATCAGACTTCTAGCAAAGTGTGTGTGTGTGTGTGTGTGTGTGTGTGTGTGTGTGTGTGTGTGTGTGTGTGTGGCAGGGGGTGGAGAGGGTGGGGGTGGTGCTGGTGGTATTGAGGATTGGTGTCAATGTAGGATGCTCAAAGCACATTTCATTCTGAACACAATTTTGAAGTAAGACCAAGTACATGAAATGCTGAGGAGGCCTGGTCACCACCAAGGTGACCTGAGTATACTATGTGAATTCTGTGTGGATGTGCATGTATTAATAAAGTAGCATAGTTTGAGTAATATAAAAAATATAGATCATTAAGAGTCATCTGGTTAATATAAAAAATAGAGAATATATTTTCGTATAAAGGTTGTGTTTCTTAAATGGTTGAATGGCAGAATAACATCTAAAATCTTTCTCACATGATTATGCTCACATTTGTCAGACAGGTCACTGGGCTGCATCCTGAGCTCTTTTGCTCTTTGGAACATATTATTTAATTCCCTCATCCTTCCTCTAGTGGGTACAGAATAGTCTTGCAGTTTTTTTTAATGTCTTCTCCTTTGTACTTAAAGGTCATTCTCCTGATGACTTGTAAAACTTTTTTCTGAATTGAATTGCTAAATTAAGCCACTATATATTTTAGAGTTTGCAACTTTGTTTTTTTTTGTTTTTGTTTTTGTTTTCTGGAGGCAATTTGAGAATTCTTTCTATTGGTATTTCATTTTCTGTTTATAAGTTTAAGGTGGTTCTATTCTATTGTTTCCTTCATTACGGTGGTAAGGTTTTTGTCCTGTTGTGTCTTTCTGGGAGAACTATGATTCTTAGGTTGTCTCATCTTGTAAGTGCTATCTTTGATTTCGGTGTGTTTGGATTGCATAGTGAACACATTTGTTTTTAATGTTATTGGGTTCTTTTGTTTTGTTTTGTTTTTTTTTTTTTGCTTCTCTTCTATGTTGTCCATGGTCTCTGTCATCTATAAACTTAAAGCATAAAAGAAATGCACATGTATAGGGTATATGAGCAGCAGAATAGAAATATTAATCCAATACATTCCATCCTATTTATGTAGTAAATGGTATCAGCTGTTTTTTTATCTGATAAATTTTGTTGCAATAAAACAAAGAGAAACAAACACCCAAAAGTAGGCTTGAAAAATCAGATGAAATAAAATAATGATCAAGAATTATAGTACATGTAAAGATATTTTTGTTGGTTATATTTTATTAATGTAATTAGTTAATTAAATTAATTAATTATATTTTATTACTATTTTATTTGTGATTTACCTTTAAGTAGACAATATCAGCATTATAGTTCACATGAATTTTGATGTTATTCAATATTGTCTTTGTAAAGGTGCAATTCCACCACAATCCCAATTAATGTAATTATATCAGGTGAGGGCAGTTATAGGTAATGTCCCTTTTTAAAGGTATCAAGGTGGATCAGTGGCTAGAGTGCTGGATTTAAAGTCAGAAAGACTTGAGTTTGAATCCTGCCTCCAATACTTACTAGTTGGATGACTCTGGGTGAATCACTTAACCTCTCTATGCTTCAGGTTCTTTATCTGTAAACTGGGTATAATAATAATAGCACTTACCACACAGGGTTGTTGTGAAGATCAAATAAGATAACATATGGAAAATGCTTTGTGTACATTAAAGTGCTACATAGATGCTAGTTATTTATTTTGTTATTTTCATTAGTATTAATAATAGTATTATTATGTGTGAATAAGATGGCTTTATGCCCTATGATCTCTTTTTAGGGTACAAACTCTTTAACTGAGTGTAGCAGCAACCACACTGGCATACCCAGGATGGCTGCTAGTGCAGGTTCTTTTATCTGCTTAACTAAGGAAAGACAGCTGTGTCAGAGGTCAACAGTCTTTCTTTTTTAATCACATAAGATACGAACACAGGAAGTACAGAGAAGAGAAATAAAGACCAACAGATAGGGTTCTACTACCTGAATCAAAGCTTTACATCCACCACTGAATTGAGAGAGCCCTTACCTCTGAGGAATTGGGGAGGTCTGAACATACAGCCACTCAGAGTCTTGACCAGGGAATCAAAACATCTTTCTCATAAGTAAAAGCTCACCTCTCAGCATATGTACTCTTTCAGTTAATAGACTCAGAGCCAGAGGGCGTCACAATCCTCCTGATTCAGTGCATAATTGAAAATTAACAAAAGGTGTGTAAGCCTTCCTATATGCAAGCAAGCTGCCCTTAATGGGCTCCACATGAGGCCTATTGATGGGCAGGAGAAGATCTTATTCCCCATTAACCTTACAGTAAGTTAAGAAGGAAGTATTATAATTACTCTTTGGAGGTTTTAAATAGTGAAGGTATTTCAGTACTTGACTAAGTACAGGGAAATAAGTGGCTAGGTACTCCACGGTTAGGAGTACCTTGAGGAGGCAAACTCTTGTACCCAAACCAAAGGGTACTGGGGGTCAGCAGTGGGGAGAGAGTGTCACATTTCCCCATAACTGATGACATCAACAAAGAGGATGGACCAATAAAAGATAATATATTCGAAAAGGAGCAGACAGAGACACACTGAGGACAAATATGGTCAGAGACATATATAGAAAGATAGCCACCTGAGAGGTATGTCAGCTAAGTCCCCAAGAAAAAATTTCTAGTAATAAAGAATTCTGAGTTTCCCCTTCGGCTATATGTGTTCTCTGTGGTTAGAGCTCAGTCTCCCATAGATCTGCATGTGCTTCTGAGAGGGACTTTTGGAGGATGTTTTATATGAGCTGTTCCTACTAAACTACCTTGATAAATACCATTTTCTTAAAGCTAATTGATATCTACTTGCTGATTGAAATGAGAAACATACTGATGGAGACCCATGAGAAATACTAGAAACTCAGGTCCTCAGTATTATCCCCCTAGAAACAGGAGGCGAGAAATAGCCAAGTGCACCCTCTGAGGACTGTTTCAGCCAGTGTGCATTAGTGGAGTGTTCTCAGAAGAGTTGCCACATCTTCATTTATAAAATTGTCATCAATGTCTCCCTCTCCTTTCCTCTTCTCTCCTCTCTCCCCTCTCCCTTCTTTCTCTCCCTCTCCCTCTCTCCCTCTCCCATTTCCCCTCCCTACGCCCCTCCCCACTCTTTCATTCTATACCACTCTATATATCTTTTCAGTTTTTGAAATTCTTTATATACTTTTAGTATATTAGAGTACAATGCTATTTTATGTTATGTTATGAGATACCCTGTTTTCCAGAGCTAAGGCCCAGCAAGCAAGCTATGTGTGTCTTGAGCTTGGCATAACAACAATCCTTCGTGTTCATCCTCTGGATGATCTCACCCTCTGGCACAATCACATAAGTATTGTATTGCTTTGACCAGCACCAGGCATCCTCTGAGCTCAAACAAGTACTACACAAGATTGGACAAGTACTCATGTTCCAGACATGAAGCCCTGCTACGAACGGACTTTTTGTCACTAGACGACCTTGCCTAACTGTTGCTCTTATGCCTCACTACTGTTGCTACTCTACGCTGTTTGAATCTTTGTCTAACCACAAATATATAAATAAAGGTTCAGCCACATTAAGGTGGGTCCCCACACTAGGGTCAGGGCCCTGGCATGTGTCTAATCTGTCTCCTTGCTTAAAAGCTGTTTCCCTCACTTTGAAATTAAACTTCTGTTTGATTGCTGGCTCTCCTGTCTCTAACCTGCTCTGTTCAGTCCCCACCATCCACAAGTTAGAATCCAGTTTGATCCAGTTGACAATGTATTATGTGCTACCATTTATTCACTTGGGCCTATATTTTGCTTCAAACTTTCTTGGGTTGTGCTTTAGGGTATAAACCCACTAGTTAGATTCCCATTCTTGGCATATACTAAAAGCTTAATAAATGTTTGTTAACTGATTGAGTCAATGAGTAGGAACATTTTTCTAACTTTGTATAATTGTAAATTATGCTTCAAAACTGTCATATTCATAGCTTCACTAACAGAGAACTAATGTACCTCTTTCCCAACAACATAACCAGCATTAAATTTTTCAAACATCTTTTCTAAGTTTTTGGATAATACTTTAAAGTTGTTTTAATTCAAATTTTTTCCTGATTATTAGAAATTTTAAATCTTTTTAGATGGTAGTTCTTAATTTATATTTTTACCTTTTAAAAATGACTGATCATATCCTTTGACCACGTCTATTAAGGATTTGTATAAATCTCCTAGACATTTTGTATGTCAGTCTTTTGTTAGGGATGTTTAATGTATCACTTTTTTCCTCTAACCATATCTTTTCTTGGTAATTTTGCTATACTACTTTTAGATGCAAAAACCTTTTTTATTTTTAGAAATTTGAAATTGTATATTTTATTTTACTTTAATAGAAACTCCTTTATATTGTGGCTGGTTAAGAAGGTTTTCCCTATCAAAACTGTAGAGAAAAGATCACCTTCTATACTGTGTTTTTTTAAAAATGGAGATTATTTGTTTTGTAAATGTTTAGGTTAGATAGGTTAGATTATTTATTTCCTCTTTGGTTGATTTGGACAGTTTATATTTTTGTGGCTATTCATTCCACAAACTTCAATTTCTCACTGTAGAATAGAGGATAGCCCTGTATCCTCAAAGACTATGCCAGTAGAGTACAAACTGGCAGATTCTGCCATGAGGGAAAGGCTTTGAGTATGGTCTTGGCAACAGATTTAATCTGTTTTCTGAGAAATTGCTCACTCAAAACAGAGAGGCTCAACACCTACTGGCCACATGATGAATTCTTTGACCATAGTAACCTAAGAAAAAAAGAAAAGTTACAACTGGCCTTTAGTCCTAGGCAGGGTTCCTTCCTGTTCAGCACTAGAACAGAAAATGAGGGAAGAGGGCGCTAAAGATCACATAGTTTTTAAACCATTTATAAACTCTAATTTCCTGGTTAGCATTCTAAATATGTGATCTTTGTCCAGTGACCAATGTGTACGTTACTAGAACCAGGCCTTTTAGCTTGAGGTCCTTGGATGTGTGGATAGATTTCAGGAAGTCAATGAACTTGGATGGGAAAATTTTACATCTTTCTTTTAACTGACTTCTAACTGGTATTTAGCAGGAATGACTTTGTTACTGATGAATCATTCCTGACTCAATTGTCCACACGGTTAGACCACTGACTTGTTAGAGCAAAAATTGAAATTAGTACAAAGTTAGAGAATAAAAATGTGTGACAGATATGGCATGTGATGAAAAACTCCACCGTGAGCTATAAAACAATTTGTTGATAATAAAAATGGTATATGAATCAAAGAAGACACATAGACATTGATTTCAATAATTTCATATAAAGTTTAACTGACATAAATCAACTGCCACAACAAGGAAATCAAAAGAACCTAAAAAGCATTTCAGGTAGCACACACTTGATTTACTTGCAAATGAAAATATATGGCAGCCAAGAGTAATATAACTTTGGAATGTAAAGTCATTGTTAAAATCTTAAGGAGAAGGAAAATTGAAGATTATGATCAGTACTGGTTCATAAAAGAAAGAAACGATGGGGAATAAATTTCAAGAAAGCTTGACAAGTGATTGAAGTAAGTAAAATTATCCCAAGGGTATTCAATGATGAAACTGAATAGAGGACAAGACATAGAAGAAGAATGGAAAAGATCTACAATGTTTTTTTTATAACAAACTTTTTTCACCATCAAGGACAGGAGAGGTACCAGCATGCTAGGACTAACATTATACTTCCAGATAAGCATATAAAGGAAGTAGAAATGGAACTAAATGCAACAAATACAAGAGTAGTAACTATACTAGAAGGCAGCTAGGTGGTACAGTGGATAGGGTGCCAGATCTGGAGTCAGGAAGACTCATCTTCTTGAGTTCAAATCTCACCTCAGACACTTACAACCTGGGTAACCCTGGGCAAGCCACTTAACCCTGTTTGCCTCAGTTTCCTCAACTGTAAAATGAAGTGGAGAAGGAAATGACAAACCAAACCAGTATCTTTGCCAAGAAAGTCCCAAATGGGGTCAGAAAGAGTTGTACATGACTGAAACAGCTGAACGATAGCTAGATTTGATAAAATATAACTGGAGGAGCCATCACAGTTGATTCATAAGGTCTCTGAGGGAGGGGAGATATAAAGGTGAAAAATAAAATTGAGACCTTCTTAACACTTTGGTACATTTGTTGTTATTTTGAGTTATTAGCTGGGGTTAGTCATGGCCAGTCACTCTGACATCCTCTCAGATACCCCAGTGGTCATTGATTTAACTCTTTCAACCATATTTCATTTTATTCTTTCACATTGAACAAATATATATTAAAGGTTTAAGCTGTATATGCATTATGCCAAGCATTTTGATGTGAATGTGAATGTGAATATGAATGAGTAAGACAAGGTCTCTTCAGTTCCCTCACTTGTAAGAAGCCAGCAGGTTAAGAGCTATTTCGTGGAGTTGTACACTGGAGAAAAGTTTTTGTTTTCATTGATTGAAGAGTGCTATTTTTCCTCTTTGTTTCTTTCTCCCTCCCTCCCTCCTTCCCTTTCTTCTCTCTCTCTCTCTCTCTCTCTCTCTCTCTCTCTCTCTCTCTCTCTCTCTCTCTCTCTTCCTCCTTCTCCCTTTCTTTCTTCTAGCCTTCTTGTATAAAATGACTAATATGAAAGTGTTTTGCATGATTGTACATGTATAACTTGTATAGGATTGCTTACCATCTTGGGGGGAAGGAGAAGAGGAAGGGAGGGATAGAATTTGGAACTCAAGACTTTTAGAAAATGTTGATAAATTATTTTAACATATAATGGGGAAAATTATACACACGCACACATATAGATATACATATACACACATACATTATAAAGAACAACTAAAAGCTTTGCCAGCCATTTGGAGACTTTTTTGTTGTTAGATAGCTATTAGAATTGTGGCCCATGGAGGGAATTCTGTCTAAATCTTCTCCAGACAATGAGGATAGTGAAAGGCCTTGAATCCATGTCAGAAGAAGATGGATTGAAGAAACTAGGCATGTGGAATTTGGAGAAGAATGGGCTTATTGGGGGTCTGATTGTAGTCCTCAAGTATTTAAGGGTGTCATGTGGAAGAGGGATTAGGTTACTTTACCCCAGAGGGCAGAACCAAAAGCAATGGTTAGAGTTGTAAAGAGGAAAATTTAAGTTTGCTGTCAGGAAGAAAGGACTAAAAAGGAGAGGTACATAAAAGAGGAATGCTCATCCTTCTCACTGCCACAAGATTGTGGGTTTCTTTTCACTGGAAGCTTCCAAGCAAAAGCTTCTACTTATCAGGGATGTTATCCCAGGGATTCCTTTAGTGTATGGGTTGAACTAGATAATTGTTAAGGTTCTTTACCATTTTTAAATTGTGTGATTCTGTGTTAAATCAGTTCTAGCTTTACAAAGCTGCGGCAGTAAGAAAAAAGCCATACCATTCCAGAATGACTATAGTATTTGACAGTGGTCAGAAAAATAGGTTCTCCAGGAGAACATTGTACACAGTAACAGCAGCACTGTGCAATGATCAACTTTGATGGACTTAGCTCTTCTTAGCAATGCAATGATCCAAGACAATTCCAAAAGACTCATGATGGAAAATGCTATCCACATCCAGAAAAAGAACTATGGAGTCTGAATGCAGATCAAAACATGCTATTTTCTCTTTTTTTGTTGTTTTTGCTTTCACGTGGTTTTCCCCATTTGTTCTGATTCTTCTTTCACAACACGTCTAATGTGGAAATATGTTTGATATGATTTTACATGTATAGCCTATATCAGATTGCTTGCTGTCTTGGGGAGGAGGAGGGGTGGAAAGGGGGCAGAAAAATTGGGAACTCAAAGTTTTGTAAAAGCAAATGTTGAAAACTATCTTTACATGTAATTGGAAAAATAAAATACTATAAAGTGGGAAAAAAAGAAAAACAGGTTCTCACCATTCAGAAACATAGGAAAAGAAGGAAGGAAGTCTGCAATTTAACCTCTGTGAAACTTGTACTGATGAAATAATGAAGGGGTGTTAGACCATCTTTTTGAATCTGGCAAAGTAAAATTTTGCTTATGTTTACTGTTGTTCCCAAGGCTATTTATGGTTTTTTAAAACCATCTTCTTGTTGATAATCATGTATTATTTATATGTTTCCTGTAATACTTACCATAATAAAAGATGGAAAAAACAGAGACAGATGTGTTGCTTTTGAAATTTTAGATTTGTAATATAATGGTCTGAATTATACCTTATCTTCCCATTTATCTAAACATGTAAAATTTGGTACCAGATAAACTCAGATCCTGGGATTACTAAAGTGGAAAGGATGAAGAGGTTGAAAAAGAAGAGCCACAGGGAAGCCACTGGCTCCAGGAAAGTGGGGGGACAGAGCCAGAAGAGTAATCCTAGTGAAACTGGCTAATTTGGCTAGTGCTCTGTGAAGAGGCTGACCATGCAATCATTTGGATTTAGGCTAGGATTTGGAAGTAACAATACCAAGTCTTCACACTTCAACAGGAAAACAACAGCTTTTCCTCTTAAAGAGGCATACATTAGGAGTCCAGAGAAAGCAAGGGAAGGGGCAGACAGGGAAAATGTTCAGGCCAAGACTAAACTGTGCCTCAGCAGTAAGCAGTAAACTCCTAAGAGAGATTCCGCACTGTTTAGTTTTCTGATTTATCTGATCAAACCAGTTGAACAAACTTCTCCTCATACTTCTGGTCTTTGAAAAACTTTTGGTAAGAACCTGCAAAAAGGAAATATCATTGGACTGATTGTCAGGAGACTTCAGTTCTATCTGGCTTCAGATCTGTCACTTACTTTCTTTGGGTCCTTGATTGAATCATTTCATTTCTCTGGGCCTGAGTATCTCCAGGAGGGCACTGAACTCAGATATCTCTTAGGTCCAATGCAGCACTACTCCTTTTCTTACCAATCTTATGTGGGGTGAGTAATCCCCCTTTGCTGACATTTGGATAGGTTAGTCGTGATTTTATGGTAATCACTATAGTTTTGTAAAAATATCGCAGGGGCAATCCAAAGACCCGAGTTCTATCCTCTGATTTTCACTGGTTTAGCCCCTGTGGGGAAGTGATTGAAAATCTCTGTGTCTCAGCTTCTCCAACATACACATAAGGATGATTAGCCTACTTATATCCCAGGATTTAAAAAAAAAGTAAATGAAATAATACACAGTAAAGCATTTAGAGAAGCATAAAGTATCTCCCCAATATAAGGTGGTGTCACATAATTGTTGTAGCATGCATGAATTAATTTATTTCTGCATGTTCGGATGAGATTTTTTAATGTAATATGCAAATTAGAAATAGTAATTCTTTCGGGCAGCTAGGCAATACAGTGGACAAAGTGCCAGGCCTGGAGTCAGGAAGATTCATCTGCCTTTGTTCAAATCCAGCCTCAGATACTTACTAGCAGTGTGACCCTGGGCAAGTCACTTAACCTTGTTTCCCTCAGTTTCCTCATCTGTAAAATGAACTGGAGAAGGAAATGGCAAACCACTCTAGTATCTTTACCAATAAAACTCCAAATGGGGTCATGACGAGTCAGACATGACTGGAAAACAACTGAATGTTAAAATTCACATATATAATTCATCTGTGTCCTCAGACTTTCTGAAACTCAAAAGGACTATGATTTCCTGAGTAGAACAAATTCCTTCTCCCAATACAGTTTGTGACCTCTTCATGACTTAGTAGACTGTCACAGAGATTTGTTTGAGACCCATAGAGGTTAGGTGACCTGCCCTGGGTCATCTTATTAGTCAGGGTCTGAGACAGGATATAAACTCAGGACTTCCTAACTCTAAGCATGGCACTTTACTCACTATGCAGCACTGTGTCTATATGCTCTACATCCTGAGACTTACTAAAGTCCTCAAAGAGATATCAGTTATTTTGTTGATTCAGAAATTCCTTCCAATGAGGCAGCTCATAATCCATCCATGCCTACCCCTCTTTGTTGTTTAGCCATTTTTCAGTCATGCCTGACCCTGCATGACCCCATTTGGGGTTTTCTTGGCAAAGATACTGGAGTGGTTTGCAATTTCCTTTTCCAGCTCATTTTATAGATAAGGAGCTGAGGCAAGCAAGGTTAAATGACTTCCCCAGAGTCACACAGCTAGTAAATGTCTGAGGCCAGATTTGAACTCATGAAGATAAGTCTTCTTGTCTTGGCACTCTATCCACTGAGCCACCTAGCTGCCCCTCATGTGTGACTATTTTTCATATTCATCTATAAGACTGCTATGAGGGTTTTGGGAGTACTGAGGGGTGGGTGTGGGTGACCAGTGGTGGATTCTGAAACTTAACAGGAAAAATAATTCTGGGCAAAACAATTCCCTTCAGTATTATAGACAAATGTAACTTAGTGGTGCCATTTAGTCATTATTCACACTTAAAAAATAAAACCATTCCATTCTGGCTCTATGGAGAGTTGAAAAATCTATCTTTAGGGTCAACTTCACTTTCAGCTTCTCTGAACCCCTGACTCCTCTAAAACAGAAACAAATGATCCCATCCAACATTTCATAACCCAAAATTCGATCTGATACCAAGCTGCTCCTGACATCAACGCAAATCTCCGAGGGGAGAAAAAAAGGGTGAGCAGTTCTGATTTCTCAACACTCTCTATGCCTCTTTCTGGGATTTTCATGGCTGACCTGGTGGCCCCTGGAATCCAAGCGATCAGCAAACTCCCTTTGGAAGGGACAATTCCATCATCCCCTAACACAGCAAAATGACATATTTTGAGATGCTTTTCTTTCACTGTCAGCATTAGCTTCCCCCCTGCTCCATTCCCACAATGCTCATTGGTAAAGAGAGAAGCTCCTGGGTATTTCTATTGCTTCCCTCCATTCTCTCCTTTTCTTTTTCAGCAAGAACACAAACTTAAGAACATACCATTCACTAATGACCCAGACTCACACTTTGGTCAATTCTGGACTTCAGCTCTTTTCCTCAATTCTGGCCTGACCCTCTTGGGAAAAACCATGGAAACACACCTGAAAAGGGCCTCACCTTCACCTCTTCACCTGAGGGCAGTACTGCCCACCTGCAATGATATTTTCTCCACCATTCCCAAAAAGACAAACTCTCCCATAAAACTTGGAAAGGGATATAGGGATATATACACATGTATGTATATACACACATGTGTGTATACACATATATATACACACACACATGCGCGCACGCACACACACACACACACACACACACACACATATATATATATATATATATTTACACATACATGTATACATATACGCACACAAAACTGGTCGAGGAGATAGTGCTTCCTCAACCCCCATTCACTGTTCTTCTTCTCTCAAACTCAAGCACTCCTACTAACTCTTTCATAATCTGTACTTTTGGTTTTAGCCAATGATACTCTGACCTCTGGTGATACCCTACCTGACCCAGTTAGCTTATCTGTTTCCGTCAGTGCCAGTTCATTCTGTCCCCTCTTTCCATCCCTAGTTCCATTCGCCAAAAGTTTTCATTAAAAAAATCATGCTGTGCATTTCCATTTTCCATCACTTTTTATTTGAAGATGCATCTGTTCAGTGGCTCCAGGGAATTCATTAGAAACATTCAGTTTGTGCTAGAGCTCGACACACTTGGTTACTTGGGGGAAATGCCTAAGATAAACTCTCCGTCAGAAATATTTTAAAATTATTTTATTATCATCTTCTGCTCTGGAAAGCCTGGTAACAAAATGTTGAGTCAAGTCAATAAGCATTTATTAAGTGCCTACTGTGTTCTGGGCACTGTGCTAAGCTCTGGGAATACATAGAAAGATGTAAGGAAGAATATGTAACAAATATGTATATACATATATGTATTTATATAGGTATAGGCATATGTATAGGTATAGGTATATGTATATACTAGATCTGTGATTTTATGTATGTGGGGAACTTCTGGTATGAAAATTCCTTCCACTGATGTAGATTGAAAACTGATTTATAATCTGGATTATTAGCATGTTTCCTGGGACACTGAGAGCTTAAATGATACACAGATAAAGTGTGTCAGAGGTGGGACCTAAACTCAGGTATTTCTGGTTCCAAAACCAGATTTATATCTGTCATGCTTTGCTGCCTCTTACTACATTTATGAGGAGTCATTTTCTTGCTCCCAAGAGTCATATTGTCCCCAGTCACACTTCCTTTTTCCTTATCCTAATTCTGGGGTTTTCTATGCAGATTTGGCAGGCTGGGCTTCAGATTCCTCATCTAGAAAATAAGGTTGGTCTAGGTCTATTATTTTTAAGATAATAATAATGATGATGATAGTTAGTAATAATAGTAACTAGCAATTATGTAGCACTTTAAGTTTTGTGAAGCACTTTATAAATCTCTCATTTTATCCTCACATTAACCCTGGGAGGTAGAAGCTACTACTGCCCCATTTTAGAGATAAGGAAACTGAGGCAGACAGAAGTTAAGTGACTTTTCCAGGGTCACCTAGCTAGAGGCCATATTTCAACTCAGATCTTCCTGATTCCAGGTCCAGCTCTCTATCTACTGCACCACCTCTCTCTGTCAAAGATGCCTTCCAACTCTAACATCCATGATCTCATAATGATTCATAGGCAGGCAAATCTAATCCTAGGAAATTCTTTCATTAAACATTTGAAAACCCTATGTTTTAGCAGCTATATTTTAGATCATCAGTGACAAAACTACTTTTCTGGATGTATGTCCATGCCAGCTTAATAATTGAGGAATTATTCTTCTAAGAGACACCTTATAGGACATAGGACAAAGTGACTTCCTACTCCATCTAATTCCCATCATCCCTACTGTGAGATGACATGAAATTCCATATAGTTCAACCAAAGCTTCATGTAAAGAACATATGGATCTCATTCCATAGATGAGGATGTGCTATCAAATGGACAGCTCCTGTTGACATTTCACCAAATAGTTCAGTCATTAGGATCCATTCAGAGCATGTACTTCCATCTTTCCAAGGAGGAAGATTGTGTGATGTTCTGTTCATTCCTTATTACCCAAGTTTTTGATTACCAAGGATCTGTCAGTCCTTGTTTAGCATGGACAATCAGAACTGTAGCCCATCTCATAAAATGCTAAGGACCTAGGTATATCACAGAAATTAGGATCTCAGAAGAATCCCACTTATTCTAAGGTGACCCCAGGGGACCCTTTTCCTTGTCTTCAGTGGATTTGGAATGTCTTCTAGATTTTGAATGCAAAGAAGTACCTACTTCAAAAACTTGTTCTGCTATTGCATTGTTAAGCCTGAAAGGAAAGGTGAGAAACACACACACACACACACACACACACACACACACACAAAACATAGAAATGAGTCCTTATAAAGAACAGGGCTAAGGTGTTCTCAATTTGGCATGTAGACCTTAAATAGATCTGACAGCTTAATTTTCTAATATGATATGCAGGAAGTGTGAAATTAACCCCCCAATTATGCCAATACAATGATTCTATTGGTGGCTGGTTTCACCTCTGGCAATTCAGAGCAGCCAGTTCCTAAAGATTTACACTTTGAAAATCAAACCTCAGGCTAGAGAAAATCAAAGGCTCATACCAAATAAAGAGATAGGGGATGCCTGAGACTTTGTTACTTTTAGAACTGGTCCCATGACATAATCCTCGCACTTTAAATCAATCAATACGCCCTTTTATTAAGCATCTACTAGGCACCTGACAGTGTGACAGGTGCTGAGAACCCAAAGACAAGACTTTCACAGTCACTGTTCCCAGGCATCAAATTGTGATTACCAAATTATTTGGTACCTTAGATGCCTTACATAAATTATCTTATTTCATCCTCACAACAACCCTGTGAAGCTGGTGCTATCAAGAGCCCCACTTTACAGAGGAGGAAACTGAGACTGACAGAAGTTGAGTGATCTGCTGAGTCACATAGCTAGTAAGTATCTGTGGCAGGATTTAAACTCTGAGAACAGGAACTGTCTTTTACCTTTCTTTGTATTCCCATTGTTCAGCACAGTGCCTGGCACATAGCAGGTACTTAGTAAAGTTATCCCTTCCACATTGTGGGGTTAGGGGCATGGCACCCCACAATCTGGAAAGTCCACATAAAATTTTTAGGCCCTCCCTTTGTATCAGAGAAGAAGTCTGAATTTTTCTTTTTTCTTTTATGGGGTTTTTACAGTACCTTATTGTAAAATTTGGGTTAAGTACTTAGTTATAGGTTCTGTGGTATCTGCTGGTCTTCGTGGGTTGTCCACGGCTTCTGCAAAACACATGAAAAATTTCCATCTAATTTCTTACACCAACAAGCAATATATCAAAACCAGGATGGAGAAAGTCAGACGCAGAAAGGAAAATTGTAAATGCTCACTGACTGACTGGTCTCCTAACTCCAAGTCCAGCACTCTGCTCACTATGCCACCTAGCTGCCAGTTCATTATTACTGTCATTTATTCTTAAAGTACTTAGGGCAGGGGTTTTGGGTCATGGACCCCTTTGGCAGTCTAGTAAAACCTAAGGACTCCTTAGAATACTTTTAATGTTATAGAATTATAAAAGAAAGCAATGATACAGAAACACAGTCTGTATACCAGAAGACTGAGACAACAAACACTCTGCTAGTGGGCCTGACGTGTACAGTAATTTCAAAGCAGTGAAAAGTAAAATAATATTTGAAGATCTCTGCAACACCTCTAAGGTTGTTATAAGACATAGGACAGATGTCTGATTTCTGTTAGTGAAGTCACAGGCACTGCTAATGCTACTGTGCTTTGTTGCCTACATTTGTAACTTAAGGAAATGCTAAATTCAGTGAGAAGTTAGTGAAAATAGAGATTTTCCTCCCCATTAGACCTTCCAGGTTAAGAACACTTTACTTAGGACTATGCAAATAAAACAGGGTAGAGCCTTTGTTTTAAAAATATGGGAGAAAATATGGGGCAAAATCTGTTATTATTCCCAGACCAAGTTTCCCAAAAGATCAGTTTCAAGGCAACACATATTTATTGAAGAGTTGGTGAAATATATTAGTCAGTCACCTCAATTAAGCAAAAACTGATAAAGTACCCACTATGCATAGCATACTGTAATGCTGATTCTGACCCAATAATTCACAGATTGTATTTATTGAAGAGAGTCAAGGTTAACATCTTCAAATGGAATTATGATATGTTTGGCAGAAATATCTCCAACTCCCATAGTTTGGCATATTTAAAATGCTGATGTCTTCATTCATTCAGTCAACAAGTATTTACTGCATTTTTACTATGTGTGCAGCACTATGTGAGGATATAAATGAGATGAAAATAAGTATAAGACATAGTCTGTGCCATCCGATGAACTTACAATTTTGTATGGCATATTTAATATAGAGAGAATTGGATATGGAAAGTTTGGGTTCAAATCCAACTTCCTGGGTTCAAATCCTACCTACTAGCTGTGCATCTTTGGGCAAGTCACTTAACTTCTTTGGGCTTCACTTCCTCATTTATAAAATGACAGGGTACGGGACAGATGAGGTGCCTTCCATTTTTAAATCTATGATCCTATAGTTCTGCATGACGCAGGGAATCAAAACAATATATCTGACCGAGTACCAAAATGAGAGACTCATAATGTAAGCGTTATAGGAATTCAGAAAAGGAAGAGGTCAGGAGAACCTGGAGCAAATAGAGAAGGCCTATTTCACATAGCTTAGGAGAATAGTTTGACAGTTACAAGAGAGAATTCACTCTGTACTGGGCCCCAGAAGCAGACAAAAGACTAGCAGAAGGGTCGTCACTTGTTTATTCCTGGAGGTTATGCCTCTCATGATGTAGCCCAAGATCCCATTAGCTTTTTTGGCTTCTCACTTATCTTGAGCTAGCCCTTCACTAATGCATTCAGGTCTTTATTAGATCAGTTGTTGTCTACCTGTGCCTCCCCAAACTTGTATCTAAAAAACCATTTTTAATAGTACTTTATTTTTCCCAATTATATGTAAAGACAATTTTTAGCATTCACTTTTACAAGATTTTGAGCGCCAAACTTTTCTCCCTCCATCCTTCCTTTCTCCTCTTCCTAAAATGGAAGGCAATTTGATATAGATTATGCATGTGCTATCATGTAAAACATATTTCGATATTAGTCACAGCTGTGAAAGAAGAAGCAGACTAAAAAAAACATGAAAAAATAAAGTGAAAAAATACGCTTTAATTAGCATTCAGAGTCCATCAGTTCTATATCTGGATGTGGATAGCATTTTCCATTATGAGGTTTTTGTAATTGTCTTAGATCACAGTGTTGCTAAGAAGAGCTAAGTCATTCATAGTTGATCACCACACTATGTTGCTGTTACTGTATACAATGTTTTCTTGTTTCTGCTCGTTTCACTTTACATCAGTTTGTACAAGTCTTTCCAGGTTTTTCTGAAATCTGCCTCCTCTTCATTTCTTATTGCACAATAGTATTCCACTACATTCATATACCACAACTTATTCAGCCATTCCCCAATTGTTTGGCATCCCCTCAATTTCCAATATTCTGCCACAACAAAAAGAGCTGCTATACATCTAATAATCCATTTTTGAAACTTTTGGATCATCTTACATTCTTCCCTCCTTTGCTCATGATAGCCATCAAATGCAAAGTTCTGTTGGGTCTATTTTTTGTACTATCTCTCAAGTCCTTCCCCTCCTCTCTAATCTTAGGGCCATCACCTTATTTACAGGTCTTCATTTGTCGCCCATTTGGATTATTGCAATAACCTCTGACCAGGTTTTCCCTCTTTCATTCTCTCTCTACTCCCTCCAAATCATCCTTACCACTATGGCCTGAGTAATCTTCCTTCCATGTAGATCTGATTACAGCACTACTTTTCTCAAAATCTGTTACTAATATCCTATTGCTAACTATATGAAATATAAACCCTGATTTCTGGTGTTCAAGGCTTTCCATGATCCAATGCCATCCCATCTGTCCAGTCTTAGCCCAAATGACTCAAGTTCTTGTAATCTAGGTGTTCATCCTTGTAGGCATGCCCTGTATTTTCCTCTATTAGTATTTTCACTGTATTACTGCCCCTCATATGTGCCCTGTATTTTCCTGGCTCATGCTTTTCCCTTTACCTAGAACACCCTTCCCCCATCTACTTGCTTCTTAAAATTCTATCCATCTTTCAAGACCCATCTCCAATGTCACCTCTTCCATGAAGCCTCCCCTCAACTCCTCCAGTAAGGAATGTTTTTTCCCCAGTGACAACTCCTATAGCATTTGTTTTTTCTATACTTCTGGTATGTATTTCTCATGATCTACCTTGTATTTTATTTACTTGTATACATGCTATATCTTCATGCAGATGGAAAACTCCACAAGATGAGTTGTTTCTTATGTATCTTTTTTTCTTCCCAACATATTCTGCACATTGTATTGGCCTTAATAAATATTCACTGAATTAATTCAGAGTTGAAATTAATCGTAAATCTTATGGAACTGCTTTTGAAGTTTTAGTCTGATTTGTGTGGTCATCTCCAATGGTTTTATCTAGCTAGGGTTTAAATTTGTTATTGTTCAGTTGTTTCAGTTGTGTCTGACTCTTTGTGATCTTATTTGGGGTTTTCTTAGCAAAGATACTGGAGTGGTTTGCCATTTTCTCCTCCAGCATATTTTACAGATGAGGAAACCAGGGTTAAGTGACTTGCCTAGGGTCACACAGCTAGTAAGTGTTTGAGGCCAGATTTGAACTCAGAAAGATGATACTTCCTGACTCTAGGCCAGGCAATTTATCCACTGAGCCACCTTGCCACCCCAGGGTTTAAATAATGATACATTAAATTAGTATAGTGATTTACCCCAGAAGCCAGAACTGTTAGTTGTCATTGCAACTTCTATTTAGAAGAAAGGAGAGTTGTTGCTTTGTTCAGTTATAGACATGGGATCAGAGGTTATTAGATGGCTCCCAAGACACATGAAAAGGGAAGGATATGGGGTCTAAGGGTTCTAAAAATCGTTGAAAGCATGGTATAAAATGTATAGGCGTTCTTTTCCATGATCCCCATTTATACACTTGAAAGAGTATCCCAGTCATAAAATTAGAGAAGCAGACTATTAAACAATAATAGAAACAGATTTGTAGCAGTAAGTCCAAGACGAATTTTTAAAAGACAACTATAATGTATTTTTCTTTAGCCTTAATTTAGAATTTGAGCCAAATTCTTGAACCTCTTGGTTCAGGAGTTGAAACACAAGAGGATTGTTTGGCTAGAGCCTGCACCACTGAATGCAGTACTGCCTGTTGGAGATGCCATCAGGGGCAATGTCCATTCTTTTTAACACACCTGTGTTAGATGTTTGTAAATGTGTGTTCATTTTTAACTCGTCCTTAATGAACACCCACCTACACAGAGCTTCGTTTTTCATCCTAATGGGTTTGGAACTTGCACTCCAATAGCAACCTCATCCTTCTTCATCAAGAAGTTAATGAAATTACCAGGTGTAACCAGTAAAGAGCCGAAGTGATGGTTTGTTCAAAAGAAGAACTGGAAGCAATATCAACTCAGGCCAGATCTGCACAAGGAAATTGCAGTGGATGAGAGAGGAATGAAATATATCCTCATTTGAATTTGCTGATGGCATTCAATTCAGCACACTTTTGAAAGGCAAGAATAATATTCAAAATTATGCTCAACAGGGTAAGTGGATGGTGGTACAGTAAAGAGAAAAAGAATTTACATAGCCCTAAGTATTTAATCTGAAGCCTCATCTCCTCCATGAAGCTCCAACTTTTGACACATCAACTGTGAATAATATTTTTCACCCAATATAGAACTTGACAGTTTACATAGTGGGTTTTTTATAACCAGCCTGTGAAGTAAGTACTGCAAATATCATTGACTCCATTTGAAAGCTAAGGAAACTGAGGTTCAAAGGTGGTAAGTGATTAATCCCAGGTCACAAAAACAAGTTTTTGTGGATTCCAAGTCCATTACACTACCTCTGACCTCTGCCTCTGACAACATCACTATGGTTCAGTTAGTCCTTTCTCATCTATTATCTTGTCTTTCTTCCTGTTTGTTTCATGTCTTTGTTTTCCTAAAAAGATTATAATCTCCTTGAAAGTGTGGATTTTGTCAGATAATACTTTTGGGTCCCCCCTAGCAACTAGCATTGTGTTGAATATAACATGGCTGTTCAAATACTTATAAAATTGAATTGACCACATATCCACAAGAGAGAGAAAGATGGTTAAACACAAGCACGATGGAACAGATTTATAAGTCTAGAGAGAGCCACACGTTTGAAATATAAAGCAGAAATGCCATGCTATGTGAAAAAAGGACATGAACCTGGCAAGATTTAAAAGGAATAAGGCACATATAAGCTGGGAAATAATTATCATTCGTCTGGACTCTTTACTGGTCAGAACCCTATTGGAGCCTAGAGCCCAGCTTGACTCATTCCATTATAAAGAGAGGGCTAAGACACTGGAGCGCAAAGAACAGACAGCGAATGAAGGCTGGAAAATCTGTCTTCTGAGAAAAGGGTAAAAGAACTGTGCTTGTTTGTGAGGAGTGACCTAATTACTGCTCTCATAGAAAATGGATTTGTAAGTTTTCTACTGTGAGGAAGCAA
Source organism: Trichosurus vulpecula (assembly GCF_011100635.1). Taxonomy (NCBI): domain Eukaryota; kingdom Metazoa; phylum Chordata; class Mammalia; order Diprotodontia; family Phalangeridae; genus Trichosurus; species Trichosurus vulpecula. Next base: position 165,739,120 of record NC_050577.1, on the reverse strand, counting down.
AAGCTGGGTTACCCATGTTTCCCATCTAACCTTGGCTGTCAGTAAATTCAACGCCGAGTATTGAAATCTGCCCAAATCAGATCCCTGAAGATACCTATTCCTTTTACTTCAAATGACCCCTGTTCAGTTTTGTCCCTGAATGTCTTTTCTTACTCTACTGCAATCACCTCCTCATCAGACTCCCTGCCTTCAGTGTTTTACTTCTCCCATTCATTCCGCATACGGCTGAAAAAATATACTTTCTAAAACATAGGCCTGACTCTTTCATTCCCTTGCTTAAAAATCAGATAACAGGATCATAGATATAGATCTAGAAGGGATCTCAGAAGTCATTTAATCTAATACCCATCTGTATTTTACAGACGAGGAAGTTGAGGCCCAGACAGATTAAATGACTTTTCTCAAGTTCATGCAGCTTGCAAGTGTCAGAGATGGTATTTGAACCCAGAGCCTCTGCTTCCGAAAACGTTCCACCATAACCAGACATGGCGGGGTCTGCCTGTGATCCTAGCTTCCTGGTAGGCTAAAGCTAGTAGATTTCTTGAGTTTGGGAGGTCTGAGATGCAATGAGTGAAGCCCATGGTGTATCCTCACTAAATTTGTCATCAAGGAGCTCCCAGGCAGGGGGACACCAGGTTGCCTAAGAAGAAGCAAACTGGCTTAGGTTGGAAGTAGAGCATATCAAAGCTTTTGAATCTATCAGTAGTGGTTTCAGGCTCATGAGTGAGTCACTAATCTTTAACCTGAGATCTGGGAAACTCCATAGGACTGACCTACTAAGTTATTAACAAGTTGTAGGCATATGTAGGAGGCGGCTAGGTGGTGCAGTGGATAGCGTGCCAGGCCTAGAGTCAGGATGACTTATCTTCCTAAGTTCAAATGTGGACTCAGACACTTACTAGCTGTACGACCCTGGGCAACTCACTTAACTTTGTGTGCCTCAGTGTTCCTCATCTGTAAAATAAGCTGGACAAGGAAATGGCAAACCAATCCGGAATCTTTGCCAAGAAAACCCCAATGGGGTGACAAAGAGTTGCACACAACTTAAAAGACTAGAGAACAACAAAAATGGAGTATGTATAAAAGAGAATGGGGGGAGAATCTGGATTTGGGGTGACCAGTAAGGACGCTATCACTATAGTTCCACTGTGCTCATGCCAAATATTTGAGGTCAGTAGATTTCCAAAGACTCATCATAGATTCATCGGGGTTTCACCTGTCCATTTCTGTCACTTCCCATCAATTCAGGCTCGGCTGACTGTAAGAAATGACTAAACTCCATTTGTTTCCCAAATCACAAAGACATCCTGTTATTCACTTCCCTCTGCATTCATTCGATGTTTGTAATTATTCTAATTATGTACAACACACAGAGGGCTTATTAAACAGTGATTTTGTTTAAGTGTGTGCTAATTACACAATGCAGACTACAAGGTCAGCTTGAGATGAGTCTTTGTACAAAATAATCTGGATATTAAATACATATTCAAATAATAAGCCCCCTTTTAGTGATATTCAGGCACTTTTATTGGAAACCATGGGAGTGAATCTCAACAACCAACCAAAATGACCTGCCCATGCTACTTGTCACCACTGACACTGCATACAAAATGTTTTGAGTTCATAAAAAAGGAAAAAACAAGAGAAAACTATGAATGGTGAGTTCATCACTAGTAATCAGTAATATTGTCTGTGTTGTCATGTGATACAAGCTTCAGAAAGAATTTTTAAAATACACTTGAAGTGTTTATAGCAACTTAAACCTCAACTGTTTTAAGTTCTCTTTCTTGACAATAATGAAAAGGCACTGTAATTTCATCAGAACATGGAACTCCAAATGTGGGAATCTCCTTCCACCAAAGCAGCTTACAACCCACCATGATTTATGAGATGAGTGTGAGAGTTGCTTGAAATAGGAAAGGGTTAGATGTGGGATTTCAGCTTAGAGATTCCTGAATTTAAGTTCAGCACTTTATTAAACCACATTACCCCTAGTTATCTAGGGCTACTCAACATGGCCAATTTCCAAAGCATTCCTCATGTCTATTAATCCTTTGAAAATTGGTCATTTAGGTGACACAAACATGTAAAATGTTTATAGCTGAAAAGTGATGGATAGCATCCTGGGATTTCTAAGCCTTCAAATCCATGCTAACTGCTAATGAGGACCTCTTGACCACAATCTAATAATGGATATAGCCAATTAATTCATGGGGAAGCAGAGATGGGAGAGATTGAGCATATCTTATACATGATATACAAAGAGGACCTTATGTGGCAGGGGGCAAGCTGTGGTATTCCTGCCTCAGTTTGCTTTCATTAACACTACTCAATCCCAACCCTCAGCACAAATACTCCAATATCTCTGATTCCTTACTATTTTTTTTAAAGCAAAAGAAAGTAAGGGACCAAGTTTCAATAGCTCTTTCCCCCAGATGACTGAGTTCTATGTTACCTTCATTTAGCCCATCATAAAACATACGGTTTGAATAATATTTGTCCACAAAATAGTTTGGTCTCTAAATTACTCCAGTTCTGTTAAGTACAGTATGATTTCCTAGTGATTCAGGCTCAAAACACTGGCGTCATCCTTCACTCCTTCCTTTCCTTCAGTCCCCACATCTAGTCAGTCACCACCAAGTGCTACTGTTTTCTTTGTAATATATTTTACATTCATTTTATGATTCCCGTTTCCCCTCTCATTCTATTTCCTCATCTCTAATATGGGGATAATAATACATGCTGATCAAGTCCATTAATCTCCCTAAACCTGCATTCTTCTCATCTGTAAAGTGGAAATAACAGCCCATATACTAAAAACACCAAAAGATAGTTGTGAGGACAATGGTTTATAAACCATGAAATACTATAGAAATGTGAACTATGAATATTATTGTCTCCTTGTTCAGGTTCTAATCACCTCTTACTTGGACAATCAAAAATCCTTCTTACTGGGAAGATCCTCTCTACTCCAATTCATTCTATACACCACTTTCAAATTTCTCTGTCTGAAATACCATTATTTCCATGTTACAACTCTTTCTTTCAAAAATTCCACTTCCCCCACCTGAAAGGTCCTTTACTCTTTCTCTCTATTTACTTAACTCCTATTTCTTCCATGAAGACTTCCCTGCTTACCTCAGCCAACAGTGATCTCTCCTTTAACTTAACTCTTATTGAACTTATTGTCTATTTCTGCAGCCCTCTTGAAGAACATAGCATGGGGTTACTTTATATTACCATTATTTTGCCATGAAAATATGAGCTTGTTATACCTAAGTAGTCAAATTTATCTGAAATCTCATCCCTTTAGAAGTATTTCCCCTGGTACTACTTCATAGCTATCAGATTGGTTAATATGACAGAAAAAGAAACTGACAAATGTTGGAGGGGATGTAGAAAATTTGGGACACTGAGGCACTGCTGGTGGAATTGTGAACTGATCTAACAATTCTGGGAAAGTAATTTGGAACTATGCCCACAGAGCTATACAACTGTGCATGCCCTTTGACCCAGCAATACCAGTACTAGATCTATATCTTAAAGAGATCAAAGAAAAATGAAAGTGATGTGTCTATACAAAAATATTTATAGCAGCTCTTTTCATGGTGACAAAGAATTGGAAATTGGAGGATGCCCATCAATTGGGGAATGGATAATCAAGTTGTAGTGTATGATTGCGACAGAATACCATTTTGCTATAAGAAAGGACAAGCAGGGTAGTTTCAGAAAAACCTGGGAAGACCCATATGAATTGAAACAAAATGAAGTGAGTAGAACCAGGAGAACATTGTTCATAATAACAATCAATATTGTATGATGATCAACTGTGAATGACTTACCTGTTATGTTCAATACAATGATCCAACACAATCCCAAATAACTAGGATGAAAAATGCTCTCAAAAGCGCAGACTGAAGCATAATTTTTTCACTTTATTTTTCTTGCTTTTTTGCAGCCTAGCTAATATGGAAATATGTTTTGGATGATTTCACATATATAATGAATATCACATTTCTTGCCTTTTCAGTTGGTGGAGGAGTGGTTGGAGTGAAGAAAAGAATTCAGCACTCAAAAGGTTTAAAGAAAAGAATGTTAAAAATGAATAATGTAGAAAAAAGAGGTGCCTTCTAATAATGGAGATTGCAATCCATTCATGCCTGCCTATCCTCTTCTTTTCTAGTCTATGTAGGCTCAAAAGGTCAATATATCTCTTTGGGGGAGATAATGGTCACCACCCAATGTGCCAGAGGCTTTCCTTGCTTTCTCTTGACATTGAGAGTGTACAGGGAACACTCTGGCTGTCCACCTGTTATTTCTTACCCTTGTCAGGTGACCAGTCTAACTTCTTTTCCTATCTATACATTTCTTTGATGACATCTTTGATTCCAGTTCCTCGAAGTTTTTCATTACTTATATTTTATAGATTGCTCTCACCATCACATTCTGCAGGTAGAGAGAAACCATCTCCTATATATACCTCTTTGTATCCCTAACCTTTAGCTCATTGTTGAGAAGACACTCAAATATTTGCAGATATTTATCATGTTGATGATAACAATTACAGCAATGAGGGGGAAGGAGGAGGAGGAGGAGGAGGAGAAGGAGAAAGAAGGAGGAGGAGGAGAAGAAGAAAAAGAAGGATGTTAGTCTAACTGGGACCTCTGACTTTGGCCTGTTGCCTGCTCAGGAAAAGAATGCAAGCTATTCCATTCTTGGACTAAAATGGTGTGGATTGTCTTCCCAAACTTTCAGAGCTCAGACAAGTAGAATGAGGCTCAAATACCTCCTTATGGCCAACTAAAACACCCTTTGGGAAATTTAAGAGACAAAGAAAATAAAAGTGGGAAATTTGAGTATCGTGCAATAAGCCCCTTTTGAAAAAAGTCTGAATCCTTCAGATCCGCTTTTAAGTATCTCAGCCTCCAGGAACGTTCATTTAAACCAAAGAGATTAGCACATGCTGATATGATCTCATACTTTGGCCCAGTGGGTGCCCTCAGCATGTGTGACTAGCATGGTCATTCTGCTCACTGAACACTAGAATAAACTACAGCCAGGATCTGTCCATTGGACATTTTATTTGTTCTATAAATGCATTACTTAAAAAAAATGAGTACCATGGTGACAAGGAGGACATACAGTAGGAATGATGTTTTTAAAGTACGGCATCTCAAGTGGGCAAATGACAATTAGTGGGATTTACCTGGTTATTCTTTGACTATTAGCAATGTAAAAATATCATGTCACATAAAAGGGAGTTCAAGCTAAAATAATTTGAAGTAGCCCTGATCTTTAACTCTTGATCAAATGGAAAGTTATCCGTGGTCTTAGTGATAAACAAAATGCCTTCCTTTCCTAGCTCCTGAGTTTATGAGCCAATGCTTTCCCAAGATTAAAATACCATATATGCAGTTGTTTTCTGTTTTCCTTCTTTTCTTTCCTCCCAAAAATCAACACAAGAATTTCTTTTCACCCTCCCTGTTCATCATCCTCTTCTTTTACATCAGTCCCTTCCTCTAGCAATATGAAAGAGGTACATAGTAAACTCTTAAGAAATATATCCAATGAGTGAAGGGAACATATTATAAATTACACAATACTTTAACTTTACTTATCAATAATTATACTATATTTATCAGAGAAGAGATGAAATTTACTATAAGCTCCTTTTATTTATTTAGTATTTTTTCGTTGTTGTTCAATTGTCTCAGTGATGTCCAACTCTTCGTGATCTCTGTTGGGGTTTTCTTGGCAAAGATACTGGGGTGCTTTGATATTTCCTTCTCTAGCTTATTTTACAGATGAGGAAACTGAGGCAAACAGGGTGAAGTGACTTGTCCAGGGTCACAGAGCTGGTAAGTGTCTGAGGCCAGATTTGAACTCAGGATGATGGGTCTTCCCGACTCCAGGCCCAGTATTCTATCTATTGTGCCACCTAGCAGCCTGCACATTTAGTCTGCTTATCGTCTATTATGTTTGAATATTATAAATTTCCTATATATTTGTAAGAAAAATAGCATCACTATTTAGCAAAACGTGGTAACACATATATATAGTATTTTTCTCATCCTGCCTGCCTCTGCCTTAGTGCATACATACTGAGGTTATTAAAATTTCATGCCCTGCCTCATTATTAGGACTCTATCATATTAGGACTCTCAGCTGACAGAAAAAAAGGAAATGTTTAATTCTAAAGCTATCTCTGGGGAAACTAAGAAAAACCCGAAGAGTCCTCCACTACAATGCATTTCCTACTTCCTGTTCTAGCTAAAAATGAACAGACAGATGACTTTTGAGTTTCATTCCTCTACTTGCAAGAAGAAATGGATTGAATTGACCTAACCAAAGCTTAGGTCTGCAACTAAACATTAACTTAGGTTGCAGTTAAACATTAACTTAGTTTTTCATTCCATAAAATTCTGCCAGGCTTCTTTAACACAAGAAAGTATAACCATTTAACTGAAAAAAATTGTACTATCCTACTGGGGAAGAAGAAAAGTCCTTTTTGACTGAGTAACTTCAAAAGGCATTCACATGGAGGGTGGAGAAAGGATCAACTTACCTAGCCAATAAACCAGCCAAATCACTGTTGTAGCAGCCTATATATATATATATATATATATATATATATATATATATATATATATATGTATGTATTTCCTTTGACCACAAAGGTTTTATGTGATTTTCAACAAAGCTATTCCAGAAAAAACCCCCAATACTAAGTTGTTGCATGGGAATAAGAAAAACAGGAAGGTCAGAAGATTTCGTGTGTTTAGATTGTTATAACTACTAACTTTGGAGAGTTCTGGAGGCAGGGATAATTTAATGGACTTGCCCATGGTCACACAGCTTGCTAGTTTCATATTTGAACCCAAGTCCTCCTGATTTCTAGTTGAATATTCTCTATCATGCTCACTAGCTGCTTTTCAGCATTAGGCCAACATGAAATTCTTCCTGTGTATGATAAAGGAAGAAAAAGTGTGGAAGGAAAAAAAAAGGAAGGAAGGAAAGAAGAAAGGAAGGAAGGAAAGAAGCAAGCAAGGAATACAGGGTGGGAGGAATGAAAGAAGAAAGACAGAGGGGGAGGGAAGGAGGAAGGAAGGAAACAGCAACAATAAACATTGAAAATGTAGAGAACAAATAAAAAAAGATCAGAAGGGGGCACGAATGATCAGGGCAACTAAATTACTATCTTGTTAAATTTAATATTCACTTAAAAAAACCTAAGTAACAAAATTTCACTGTTTTGTACGCAGTCCCTTTCATTCTTTATTTATTAAAATGTTTGATGATTAAATTCATAATAAAAAAGAAAAACATTAAATTCTTCCTCCAGATATGGAGTTTCTTTCCAGCAGGAGGCACTGTCAAAGCCCTGCGGAGAGGAGAGGGCATGAAATCTGTGGGGCCTGATCAGAGCCTGGGAAGCGTCCTCAAAAAATGGTTTAATGTACGGCAGCTTCAGGCACCCAGAGTGAGAGGATGAAGAAGAGGGGATAGGTATCCCTGGAGCTGCTGAAGACCTGTACAAATGTTTTCCCTTCCTAACATTTTTATCTTCAAATAAAGGCTGAGTTGGCAACAGTGATAGCTGCAATGATGCATTGGCAGCGCTTTAGAATGGTGGGGGGTGAGGTGGTAGTAGAGAGATTACCCCATTGCAAAGCATCTTGTCTCTCTTCACATTTAAAACTTCCACTGATTAATGGGGACAAACCCCTGATAAATAGGAGGAGATGACAAGATGGGCACTGATATCTATTCTGATTAAATAATTAATCACTCTCTGTGAAAGACAGACCACTGCTTCCATTCACCACACATGCTTCAGAGGAATGAAGCCATTGGTAGCAGTGGGCACAGATTTGGGTTTTTAGAAAGAATAACTCTCCTTCTTAGGCTGAGGCAATGAGTGAAATCTGCATATGCCCCTCATAAGTAATGAGATCCCCAGGGCAAAGCAGGTGACATCTGTTTTGTGACTATAAAATATGGGTTAATTTAAAAGAGCCCCCACCTTCATTTTTATAGGCAGGCAAAAGGCTTCTCAGTTGGGAAGCTCAATGCAGTTTTCCCCCAGTAACTGCAGGAGGTAAGAGTGATATACAGACATAGACTCCCCAGTACAACCATTTGTATCTTGTTTTTCATGTTGGCCAAGAGATCTCAGGGACAACTTTTTCTACATTTTAAGAAAAAGAAAAATCAGAAAGGCATTTCTCATTTTTTTTTTCAGGGAGAAAGAGAAGAGAAAGGCCTATGAGGTAATACACTTCACTCCTCTGAGAAGAGATTGTAGACATGGAAGAAGCATGTGCTATCAGGCAAGGTCAATATATCAGTTTGTTTTTGCTTAACTATACTTTTTGTTACAAGGGAAGGTTCTGTGGGGGTAAGAGTGCTGCGAAAATGATATTTTAAAAAGCAACAATAACACATAAAGGAAAATAAGACAAAGGAAATGATAGCCATGAAATAAAGGCCAAGTATGACATAATTAAAAAACCTCTTAGGGCTCCACTTCTGTTTTAACTGGACCACTGACCGAACATACAATTAGCTCCTCCTTTTAGAGTTTAGCAGGAGTCAAGGATAACTGTGGCTAGTATTAACACCAGCCACAATCACTTGATAACCAGACACAACACCATATGCTTTGGGTTTTTTTTAGAGGGAAGAATGGAAGGGAGTTACTTAAACCTTACATCTTATTTAAATCCTTCAAGCAGTAATACTTTCATCCATGTGGCTACCCTGTCCACTGATAGATACCGTAATCGCTTTATAACTTAATAGGTGGTATTTATGAGGTTCTGTGTCCAGAAAAAAATAACCTGGAAGCTGTTCTTGTAGTGATGAATGACGAAAGATGATGATAAGTTTCTCCAAAAAAAGTTCATTGTGAGGGCTGTACTCAAAGCCTTTTCAACTTGGTAAGCTGCTAAAGTTTGCATCCTCTTGAGAGTTCAGGGTCACTTCAACACTATCATTTCAGAATAAAAATATAGTGGAGGGAGATCTGTATGTTAACACAATCAGAAAAGAAGAACAATTGATCTATGAGTCAGGAATGAATCTCTCCCACTCAGAGGCTGTCTGTAAAAACAAAAAAAGAAGAAAGGAAGAAAGGAAGGAAGGAAGAAAAAAAGAACAAAAAGAGAAAGAAAGAAAGAAAAAAAGGAGGAAAGAAAGAAAGAAGGAAAGGAAAAAGAAGCTTACAAAAGCAGGTATGTTCCAGGCTCCTGATCTGGTCACTGAGTGTCATAGAGGAAGGAAAGCCAGAGAGTCAGGGGAGATCTCATTTGGAAGGGAAATGCAGCTGTGAGAAGTCTGGTTACCTCAGCAGCTTTCCCTGTGTCTGTATTTGAGTCCTGTGCTGTGTCCCTGGGGAGAATCTTGTATTGTGCTCTAAGCTGTTCTACAGATTATACCTAAAGGCCAGGCAAGGAAGATGCCATATCAAAGGGTCACTGAGAGCACTGTTCTTGGCACTACCTTCTGAGACCTCCACTGTTTTCTTGGACACGCTTGTGTTAAAGGTCACAGGACCCTGATGCTGGGAAATACTAAATTACACCTTGTCCCCTTCCACTTAATCTTGGCTCTGTGGTTAGCCACTTCATGATCTCATCTATTATAGACTCTGTTGTGCCCACAACAGAGCAGATTTTTTGCTGCTCCCATACTGCTAACCCTTTACCCAGGGAAATGCTTACTATTTATTTTTTCCATTCATATGCCCAAGTCACTGGAGGGATTCATAAAACTAAATTGATTGATTAGGCCCATCCTTTCTACCCTCTCCTTTACTCTGATTTCTAGAAAGAATAGCTTCACTCAAGCTTTCATTTCTTCAGCCCATTGCAAACTGGTTTTCATTTATACTATTCTACTGAAACAACTATCTCCAAGGTCACACTAATGACCCCCTTATTGCTAAATCCAAAAGGGTTTTGTCTTCATCTTCTTACTTAGCACAATGCCTAACACATAGTTGGCACTTAAATGTTTATTGACTTGACTGACATTTGGCATTATAGGCTATCACTTCCTTTCTGATATACTCTTCTACATTTGCTTCCATGAGACTTAACAATAACTGTTTTCCTCCTATTTCTCTGATCATTTCTTCTGTTTCTTTTTCTAGTTCCTTATCTTTCTCAAGATTGGCAGTTGGGTGGTATACTGGGCAGAGTGTTGGGCCTGGAATCAGGAAGACTCATGTTCCTGAGTTCAAATCTTGCCTCAGATGCTTACTAGCTGTGTGACCCTGGTCAAGTCAATTAACCCTGTTTGCCTTAAGTTTCCTCATCTGTAAAATGAGCCGGATAAGGAAATGGCAAACTACTCCAGTATCTTTGCTGAGAAAACCCCAAATGGAGTCATGAAGAGCCAGAAACAATTATGCAAAAAGGCAAAAAAGGCATCTTTCTCAATCTTTTAAATGTAGATGTTCCCAAAAGTCTGTCCTTAGATTTCTCTTCTTTTTTTCAGTGATCTCACCTACTCCCATGGCTTCAATTATTGTCTCTGTTCAGATGACTTTCAAATTTATATCTCTTCAAAAACACTTCAGAACTCTTCTCTATTTCCAACGGTTTGCAAAAATCTCCGTCTCCATCTCCTGCTAGCACCTCAAACCCAACAGGTCCCAGACAGAACTCTGAATCTTATTCCCTAAATGTACCTCTTCCCTAACTTCTTCTGTTCTGAGATATTTCCCAGTCATTCAGGTTCATAACATTGGAGTCATATTTGACGTTTCCTGCTCCCTAAAAACAAAATTTAATCAATTGCCAAATCCTATCAAATCTAGCTCTGCCATATCTTTCAAGTCTGTCTCTTCATCTTAGCCCCTACTGTAACCACCTTTCTATAGCGCCATCCCCATCCCTCCTTGTATGGATTATCATAAGAATCTTTTAATTCATTTTCTTTAATCCAGGCTATCATTCCTCTTCTCTATCCTTCAAACTGTTGCCAAAGTTATCAATAAATCAATCAATAAGAATGTATCAGGTGCCTACTGTTGTATATGCCAAGCACTGTGTTAGATGCTGGGCACACAAAGACAAAATAAAGCAACTTCAATTTATACTCTATGAGGAATAAGGAGAAGACAAGACAAAATTAAAATAAACTTCCCTAATGCATTACTCTTATTATGCTATTCTCCTACTCAAAAATTGAGGAAATATCACTAATTACCTGAGTAGGTTGGAGTTATCAAGAAGGAGGTCTTCCTAATCCTGCATTGAAGGTTATGCATAGCAAGATTACACCATACCTTTGTCACTTTATCTCAGAGTGGTAACTCTTTGCTCAAGCCAAACTGCAATGTACATATCCTCCTGCCATTCCTGTAGCTTTGCTCACAATGTCTTCAATGTCTAGACTGAACTTTTCCCCACTCCCACCTCCATCTCCTTCTGGAGTCCTTTCCTTCCTTCAAAACCAAATCCAGGTAACCCCTCCCCCCCACCTATGCCATGAATCCCTTCTTGACCCTGTAGTTGAAAAATGATCTCTCCCTCTTCAAACTTCTCATGGCACTTTGCCTGGAATACTCTTAAGCACTTATCATGTCAACCCAGACCATCCTAGTCGGCCATCCTCCAGGAAACCAGAATGGACTTAGCATGGGAACCTTGCCATCTGGACAGAAGCCCTACTCTCCTTCCTCTGCTCTTTGTACCTTTTGCTTTTTCTCTAAAAAGAGATTAATCAAATCAAGCTACTGTTGTTAATGGAAAGGGCATGACAATTGATTGTCTTATGGTTCCAATCACCACTCCATTGACTATCCCAACCACAGCTCCCTAGCTTGGCTACCACTCCTTGATATGTTGTAGTATCCTCCTTAGTATGCAAACTCCTTAAGTGCAGAGACTGTCTCCCTTTTATATTTGTACTCCCAGTGCCTAGCACAGTGCCTGGCATATACTCCATATACTCTCTTTTTTATTAGTTATTTGTAAACAGATATTTCCTCCTATTAGTAAGCTCTTTGAGGGCAAGCGTCTGAGTTGTAGCTTTCTTTGTATCCCTGATGCTTTGCACAGTAGCTTGTACTAAGTAGGTACATAATAATAATTATGTACCTGCTAGCATTATCACAATGTTTTAGGGTTTGAAAAGTGCTTGACATGTTGTCTCAGCTGATCTCATAATAACCTTGTGAAGTAGGTGCTGTTTATTATTTCTATTTTACTAAGGAGAACACTTAGAAAAGTTAAGTGACTTATCGAGGTCACACCAATAGCAAGTATATGAACTTATTTTTAACTTAGGTCTTCCTGTCTCTAAGTCCCACATTCTCTCAACTAAACCATCTGGCAGCCAACGTTTCATCAACAGAGGTGATCTGAGGAAACTGCGTAACACAATATAGTAGGTTACAAAACTAAAAATTGCCCCAGGACTATTTCTACTGGAACTCCATAAGAATATGAGAATGAGATGAGCATAATGACAATTAATATGTAAAGAAGATGCATTCAGAGAGGAAATGTCCTCAACAGGGAGTTCTCCATATTAGTGAAATCACAGGTCTAGTTTGTTATTGTGTTTGTCCTTTGTTTTTGAAGAGGACCGTGACATCAGGAAAATGATGACATGACTTGCAGTTGACTTTGATTTGAGGGAGGGAGGGCTGGGCAAGGTCACCAGCCTTACTTTCTCCTCCAGAGCCATCTGGATGCAGCAGCCTGATGTTCATCAGGATGACTGGAGATGGCCCGGGATGCAACCAGTTTATAACCTAGAAGTAGCAGCACCAGCAGCAGTAGGAATAGTATTAGTAGCAGCAGTAGCAGCAGCAACAGCAGTGGTAGTAGAAGTAGTGGTAGTGGTGATGGTGATGGTGGTGGTGGTGGTAGTAGTAGTGGTAGTAGTAGTAGTAATAGTAGTAAGATTAGTGGTGGGAGCAGCAGTGGTAGTAATCGTAGTGGTAGTGGTGATGGTGATGGTGGTGGCAGTAGTAGCAGTAGTAGTAGTAGTAGTAGTAGTAGTAGTAGTAGTAGTAGTTATAGTAAATGGGATGATGGTTTAAAAAACAGTGGTATGCAAATAGATGGAACTCCTAACTTGATGCATTCCTTATCATTGACTACAAGCATCACACCTAACTCAAACCTAGTTCAGTCTGGGCCCTCTTGCCTTCTGGGTGACCTTGAATAAGTCACCCTCAGTTTTCTCATACTCCAGGTGAAAGTTTTAGACTAGATGGCATCTAAGGTCCCTTTCAGCTCCAAATCTGCTGCCCTTCTGCTAGAGAAAGCATAATAGATATTCTGCTGTGGAAGTGTTTCCTTGTGCCAGAATCCCTTGGCTCCTGGCAGAGTCCATTTGACAGCTGTGACCAGATCCCATACTTCTACCAGCTGCTAAGGGTAACTCTCTGAAAATAACTCCCAGGGGCATGGAAAACTCTGCTAGTGTCTCCTGTTTTGTTCCCTGAGGATCACAACTCCTTCTGGTAGGGAATGACGGTTTCTGCCACTCCGCAGGACACTTGCATTGATTTCAGACTTTTTTTTTCTTTTTCTAGAACAGCCCACAATTGTGAAGCAGCCCAAAGCAATGTCCATTTTCACAATGAATTGCAAACTCAGGCCCTGGTTTCTGTGGAAAAGCTCACAGGGAATATAAAAATCCCAGTCAGGTTTCAGAAGCTAGACAAACCCTGATGGATCCTGGCTCCTCTTTCTAGGGAGGCATACATTGAAGCACTAAGCTTTCATATAACATGTTAGATTTTCTAAAGTGTTTAACATTCATCAGGATCTGTTGCTTTAGTGGTATAGTTTCTATTTTGGTAAGCCCTTGGAGACTTTCACAAAAAATGTTGCCCCTCCCTTTTCAACGAGACTGCCCATTTTGATCTACAAGTCCAAGTAGAACTGATTTTAAAGCTTGATTTGGAGTCTATACATTATTATAAAGCACTTGTGTTGCCAATACCTTATCAAATTGATACCAGCCCATACCATTTAAAAAAACAGTTTGTCTTCCATTTAGAAGGTGTTCTGAGCAAATAAATAAAATACTCCTTGAGCATACCCTATAACTTCCATCACAAGGCAGTGGAGCAGAATGAAAATGAATTTACTGAATACTTACTATGTACCAGCTTACATAATGCTAAGCATAGGGGATTCAAATATGAGCAAGTAGGATAATGATTCTTGGTCCAGGCAATATGTTGCCAATACTCACTGATATAAAGCTCAGAGTCCTCTGGCAGGAGCTTGGAGTGGTGGTTCTAGATCCCCAATACAAGGAGGCAAATTTGACCCCATAGGCATCAGTGAGACTTTGGTGGAATGAAACCCATGGCCAGAACATGGTTTTGCAAATAGACCTTACTTAAAAGAACATTGGATAAGTAAAAAGTAGAAGTGAATATTAAGAAGATTTTTTTTATATGTAATCAAATGGGCAGGGAAATATAAAACAGAAGCCCAGAGATTCCTAGGCCCTAGCTTAGGTCTCTGGATCCCCTTACATAGAGTGAAAAAAATTATTAAGTACTAAGAAATGAATTCAGAAGGGACTGGGAGTTAGGAGAGGTGAGTCTTAATCCTGGCTTTGCCACCACCTAGCTATGTGTTCTAGAGCAAGGTGTTTACGCTCTGTGGCTTCCACTTCCTCCTCCAACAGAATTATGGGGTTGAGGTGAGTGTTCTCTTAGGTCCCTTCTGGAGCTAACAGTTTATTATTCTCTGACTAGGAATCACCTCAGCAGCCAGTGGAACACTCTATGAGCTCTGAGAATCCAGACCATACTGGCAGGAGGGGGATAAGAGGCCGGTTTTCTTGAGCAGCATCAGTTTTCAGGACAGCAAAACAGGAAGCTTGATATGATATTGCTTTCCTAGACCTCTCTGTTACAAATGAGAGCTGAAGAAAGTGAAGTTAATGGAGCAGCTCAGACCCATCAGGAATGTGGCATGAAGTCATCAGGCCCCAAACAGCATGACTTGTGGGACTGTTGCCATGGCATTCCAAAGCACTGACTCTGATCAGTGACTAGGAATATTCTGCGACTGATTGATCGTCTGCTGCTTTTCTTTCCTTGTAAGCAAATGTGATAACAATATTAAGCAATTACAAGTAATGTCACCCAGCTGCTTCTCCCCTGCCTTTGAGATATTATTTCTCAACTGCCAAAATAATTACAAAGTTATTAAAATGCAGTACATGTATATGTGTGTGTGTGGCCTATACCCCAGTGCAATGCCTTTTAACCAGCAACAACACAGCTTTGTTTTCTACCCTTTCCTCAATGATTGATGATTAAATCACATTTACTGTTGCTCCTATCAAGGGTAGGACAATCTACTGCAACCACTTTGATGCAGAGCCCTGGGCTGCCTAGGCCAGAGCTTTCTTCTCTATTACTTCCCACACCCTCATACCTAACCATGCCATCCTCATCTCTCCAGTGCCCCTATTCCACTCTTCCCTGAGATTCCATTGCATGCTCTGCATGCTCCAGCCCATTGTTATCAAGCTGCCTTTCGTATTAGACCTATGTCCTCCACCCAGAAATTACCTTGCATATAACTGTATTTGCTTATATATGTACATGTTGTTTTCTCCAATAGAATGTAAGATCCTTGAGGGTAGACCCTGGTTATTTTGTTTTTTCTTTGTATCTCTAGCATCTGGCATAGACCAATAATCCTGCTTCCAGCTCTTTCCCTCACAAACTTCATCCAGGGGAAAAATCTGCAGGTAGTCATCCTTACTTCTACCAACACCAAGTACTGGATAACTGCCACCGGTGGACAAGAGCACCTCCCTCCTTCCTGCTCTCATTCGCAGGAACAATCCTTATGATCATTAGACCCAGAAATTGCTTCTGCAGGTACTGCAGCCCCCATGTTCCTAGTACTGCTGTTGATAAAGACCCAGAAAGCATAGTTCTCACCACCAAAGCCCTTAGCAGTGTCAGATGGTTCAACATCAGAAGTGGAGATGATTTTATTAATAGAAATGACACTAAAGGAGATGCATTGCTACCTGGCCTGCAGCTGATCCTGAAGAACCACTGGGCCTTTCCGTTTGCCCTATGCTAAAACCTCTTTCATGTACTGTCTTCTCTATTAGAATGTGAGTTCCTTGAGAGCAGGGATTGTTTTGCTTTCCTACTTGAATCTTCAGCCCTTAGCACAGGGTTTTTGCACAACAGCAAACACTTACATGACTTCTCATTCATTCATTTTCACTCATTCATCCATCCAAACAACCACCCAACCATCCATCTATGTATACTGCCTGGTAGGTACTTACTACATGCTTGTGGAATTGAATAGGAGTTCACTCCAGCACTTAAAAATATGGATCTTTGGAAAGTCTTTCTTGTTCTCTGTGCTAAGCATCATGAGGTTTATGGAGGTTCAAACAGATCAATGAGATGTTCTGAGCTCCATAAACACAGCCACTTAAAAATACAATCAGAAGTGGCACAGCCTCTTGGCTCCTATGCTCTGTCTACTCAGGATTAGAACGGAAGCTGCTTCCATCAGGATGACATGAAGAGCTGAATTGGATTGCTGAGTAGTCTAGGTGATGATCCCCTTTAATATTCTCTTTAAAACTCTGGAAGTCAAGGACACCCCCACCCTGCCCCTGTGAATCTGTGAGCAACACAGCAACTTATTCTTGACATGTCTTTTCCCTATGACCCAAAAGGCTTTGGGAGATCAAATTAGGTAATATTGTAAAGTGCTTAACATCTCATTAACTGTTTCACCAAAGACTCTGTGTTGTTCAGCGACTTCTTTTTCTGGGGTATGCTAAAGGAGAAGGTGCTTAATGAATGCTTGGTCCTGGAACTTTTCTATATATCATACTCTGTGGTTTCCTAATGTCTACAATGCACTACTTCCTTATCTTTGTCTTATTAGAGCCCTTACCTTCCTTAAAAGTCCAGCTTAGGTATCACCTTGCTTGACATTTCCAAGCTTCCCCTGCCATCCCCCACCTTCCCACCCCAGTTATTACCATTCCCTCCCTTTTGAAATTACTTTGGATACATCTTTTGGGGAGGGGGCTCTCCTCTCTTGTGCTCCCACCAACTTAATCCCACCCCTGATCATATAGGAATGGGGCACTGAACTCTACTAATGAGGAAAGAGTCCTATATCAATAGGTTCTGGGATTTGGCTACATTCATTTTACTTAATCTGCTACATGTTGTATTCCCTCAATAGAATGCAAGGTCCTTGAGGTGGATATTTCATTTTTGTCATTGTATTCCCAGTATTTCCTTAGCACAGAACCTTACCAGGAATGGGCATTTAACAGATATTTATGGAATTGCATTGAGGTAATCCTGTGAAGTGGATAGGAAGTAGTACTCTTTGGGGAGCTGAAGATGGAGAGATTAAGATGTTTAAATGATTTTACCAATGAGTCCATTTCAGATCTATTACTTTCCTGCCTTTAACCTGACCAGATTCACGGAAGCTTACTGTACTGCTCCTCTGACTTGCAGACCCTGAGTTCTAGCCATATTGGTCTTCTGGCTGCTTCTTTGTTTCTCCCTGTCGAATGAAAGAATCCAGGAGCATGGGTTTCTTCTCTTTCAGGCTATTTTTCTACCATCTGGGCCAGACTGCTCCCCTCAAATTCAACCATCTATGTGGAGTTCTAGTTCCAAACCTAATACTATCTAGGTAACTGTGAGCAACACTCTCCTGCAGGAACTATTTCCTTTTTGATCTCCAAAACCTAGCAATGTTTGCATAAAGTAATTTTAAATAAATATTTTTGTTGCTGTTGAACTTAATCCCTTTGCACATGATTCCATTTCCATTAAATGAGGCTTTCTTCCATAAAATATTTGCTTTCTCTCTCTCATGTCTTGTCTGCCTATCTTGTACCTAGTAGGGCTTATTAAATATTTTTGTTGTTTGATTTCATCTCTTTGTATGTTTCTATTTCCATAAAATTGGGTTTTGTTATTGAGTTGTTCCAGTTGTATCTGACTGTTCATGATCCCATGTGGGGTTTCTTAGCAAAGATACTGGCGTGGTTTGCCATTTTCTTCTCCAGCTCATTTTACAGACGAGGAGACTAAGGCGAACAAAGTTAAGTGACTTGCCTAGGGTCACACAGCTAATTAAGTGTCTGAGGCTGGATTTGAACTCAGGAAGATGAGTCTTCCTCATTCCAAGCCCAGTACTCTAACCACTACACCACCTGGCTGCCCCCAAATTAGGCTAACATTTGTTTTCTCTCTCATCAATTCAACTCAACAAATATTTATTAGATGCCTCAGATGTGCAAGGTATTGAGGAAACAGAAAAAAAGTGAAACAGTTCCTGTTCTTAAAGAATTTATAGTCTATTGAGATATTGCTGCATGAATATACATGCAGAGAGAAGATAATTATGAGAAAAGAGAGTTAAAAAGGGATTTTGGAAGAGTTGTGTTGTTATTGCAGTGTTTTTTTAAAGTGCTATATAATGGAAAGAAAGTACTTGGGGGAAAACTGGAGCATGTGACTTTATGGAGAAAGCATTTCCATACTGACTGCCAGTGAACAGATCTGCAGGAGATGGGATGCTATTGAAATGTGTACTCTGCACCCACCCTCCCACATACTTAATATGTTTCTCCAGTCACATATCAGTTGCCATCTGAGGATATTCAGAACACATTATCTCCCTCTATTTTAATCACCATGGGTGGCTGAGAAGTGTCCAACTGAAGCATCTCTGCTTCACAGAGGAAGAGCTCAAATTCAGAGGCATTTTCTTTATTTGGTTGGTTAAAAAAAATCAACTGAGCAGCCCTTTGTTTAAGAGCCTCAGGAAAAGCTTATTGATAAAAACACAGCAGTAATAACAGTAGGGTTGGGGAGGGAATAGGGACTGGATTTGTGATTTAATTGGTGTAAGGAACTTGTAGGTAAAGAAACTTACCCAATTTAGGAAGATGCCAGCTCTGTAACTTAATGCCTCAGAACAGAAGTTCTCAAACTTTTGCATCTCCAGGTCCCTCTACACTCTTAAAAATTACTGAAAATCCACAAAAAACTTTTGTTTATGTATTATAAATTATAGTTATTGTAAATTATATTGTTATAAAATGAATTTTATAAATATTAATATTATATTAAAATTAAAATGTCTTAGTATTATTATGAAAATAGTTTTGACCTTGCAGAACCCATGAATTGGTCTCAGACTTCCCTTTGAGAACCATGTTAAAAGTGTGTGCTAAGGGGGGGCAGCTAGGTGGTGTGGTGAGTAGAGCACCAGCCCTGGAGTCAGGAGGACCTGAGTTCAAATCCAACCTCAGGCACTTGACACGTACTGGCTGTGTGACCTTGGGCAAGTCACTTAACCCCAATTGCCCTGCCAAAAACAAACAAAAATTATAAAAAAAAATAGCTTGCAGAATTCTCCTCCTCAGGGGGAAAAAATAAGTGTATGCTAACCCAAGGATAGCTGATCACACGTGGATGACAATAGCCATTTTTGGAACAAAAAAATAAGAATCTAAAGATGAAATATAATGACAGATAACTAATATACAGGGTGTCCCTAAAGTCTGGACACATAGGAAATCTCATTAACATCTCATTAACTGTTTCACCAAAGACTCTGTGTTGTTCAGCGACTTCTTTTTCTGGGGTATGCTAAAGGAGAACGTGTACTCAATGAAAATCACAGATGCAACACACTTGATTGAACACATAAAGAGTAAATGTGCTAAAATTGACGGCAATGTAGAGTTATTGCATCGAATTCATGTGAATCTTGCAAAGCGCATCAACCTTTGCATCACAAAAGATGGAAATCATATTGAAGATGTTATTTGTTAATTTTCCAATTAAATAAAATGTTGTTAAAAATTTCATTCATTTCATTTCTTGAAAATATGCATTTTTGCCTATGTGTCCAGACTTTAGGAACACTCTGTCCTATATACCTACTTTAGGTGCCTAATGTAAATAATAAATCACATTATTGTGATGCTTTGGACTTTCCAAAGTACTTCCCTAACAACAAACTGCTAAGGGAGATAATTCAATTCTAATTATCCCTATTTTACAGATGAAGAATCTGGACTCAGAGAAATTCAATGAGTTCTTTATGGAACTAGGAATACATCTAGTAAGTGGCAGAGCTAGACATGGAACCTAAATATTTTAAATCCAATCCCAGTGTTCTTTCCACTATACATCCTTCCTGTTATTCCTTCTTTTCCTCTTCTTCCTCCTCTTCCTTTTACTCCTTCTTTGCCTTAGCCCTCCCTGCTCCCAAAGGATTTATACCTAGGTATATCATATATATGTGTGTATATACTTGTATATAAATGTGAATATGTATATATTACACACATGTATGTGCCTCCTTGTATATGTATATTTCTAAACAAGCACACAAATTATTTAAGAAATGATAATTAAATAATAGTGACCTCAGGAGCTCTCAAAATCTTATAGAGCCTCTTACTAGAAAGGCTAGACCCCTGGAGATCTCAAGTATTAATATTTAAGAGTATATCTTTAGTGTAAGAGTCTTAGCTTTTGGTCCAGGTTGAGTATGATACGATATGATAGAACTTCTAGAATCTAAGGATCATAGCCCTGTATGTGAAGAGGATAAAAAAATATTGCCTACCTATTAAAAATCAACATCTGATCATGCTGAATTTTTATTATGGGTACAACAGTACTTTTGAGTCAATACTGAGTGAAACATCCATACTACCAACTATGGCAATGCCAAGTCTGGAGTCAAGACATCCTTAAGTTCGTATTTTCACTCTGGACTATGGGACCACCAGAACATGGGGACAAAGAAGATAGACAGAAGAAAGTTGGGTGATGAAGAACAAATGTCCCTGATTGGAGAAGAGCCCTGGAAGCCTGGAGCCAAGAGGAATGAGAGTGGGGACAGAATGCACCTCCTGGTTCCTAGAGAGGAATCAGGGAATAACTCAATCAATACCCTATCCTGTTGCTGTGTTATCTGGCTCACTTCCATTCAGTTCTGATGAAACCCAGTTAGGAATCACTGTCCCCCAAATTCTGTTTCACAAAGGACCCTGGAAACGTACAAACAATAACAAAAACAACAAATAAGCAGAATTCACGAGTTTCATATATAATACTTTTCAGTTCTTGGTAAGAGAGTTAATGGGAAGTGTGTGTTTTCCTAGCTCGAAGTGAGAACTGAAGGATCATGGGAGGCAGAAGGTAATAATAAGGAAAAAGTGTTGTTACCCTGAACTACATATTATCATGAACATTTGAAGGGCAGCATGGTTCACTGACCTATTTAAGGAGTAATCTGCCTGGGCAGAATTTTGCACTTTCCTTAACTGTTATGCTACTGGGACCTAGTGAATTTACCCTCTCTATTTTCTTACGCTCCCCTGCCTCATCACTGATTGGCAAATTTCCTACTCTCTCTGAACTGTATATGCTACATGTAGTTTCATGATGGATTTTGTCTCTAGAAAAAGATAAACCAATTTGTATTGCATTCTGAGTATTTCCTATAAAGTGGTGCAATGCACAATGCAGAAAGATGAAGGAAACTCTTGGGCTAATAGTTCTAGAATTAACTGCAAGCTTATATTGAAATTTAATATCGCTCTCTCTCTCTCTGTCTCTCTGTCTCTCTCTCACACACACACACAAACATATGTACACACCACACAAAGAGGTGCTTCACTTATCTATGGTAATGTCCAGTGTTTTGTCATATTGAGAACATTATTTTTTTAAATATTGAAGGATATTGATCCATAATAATCATCTGATAAAAAAATTGGCTGAGTATCTTTGAAGCTAATCAATATAACTGCTCTGTTCCGAAAAGGAATCTCCTTCTCCTTCCTCACTTGAACTGGTTTCTAACAACACATATTTTCAGGTTCATAAAGATTTGGATGAGATCTCAGAGGTTGTCCAATCTCCCAATTTTACAGATAAGGAGCCTCAGGAAAATTAAATCACTCGTTCAGCATAAGTAGTAAGCATCAGATGTGGGATTTGAACCCAGGACCTCTCAAAACCAGAGTTAATTCTCTTTGCATTATACCACGATGCTTCAATCTAAAGACAATGTCTGAAAGGAAAACAGCTAGATTTTCATAAACCGCTCCTCAATCCATTAGCTAGTGCTTACAAGTGAGCCCAGGATAAGGTACACTTGAAAACTTCGGGAAGTAAATCTGAGCTATGGTACCTCTTAAAACTGCTACACTAAGTTTGGTGCCACACTAATCCAAGAAACCCTTCTTTGCAGATGCTTAATTGCCGCTTGGAGTGGCTGAGAGATACTGGCATGGTCTAAAGTCAGGCTGTTAGACTCATAGAGCCTCATCCTTTTCTCGTAACCACCACAGAAACCTCTTCGCTTCTGACCCAAATAGATGTGACTGCTCCCATATGATCCAGACTGACAATCCTAGTTTTGAAGCCACCCTTCAAACTGAAGCCACAATGGCAATTTCCATTTCCTTATCCCTGCTCAATGGGGCATAAAGCTCACACCAACCAAGTCAGAGGAGTGTACTGGGATTGACAGGCCCTATCCTCATTTTCAACCAACCTGACTGGGAAATGAAGAGGAAAATGGAGAGCAGGGCAAGTGTGCTGTGGAGAAGGAATGTTGCCAATTGTTTTATGAGAACAGAAGGCAAACGGCTTTCACCTCTTAATATCCTTGACTGCACTGAGTGAGTTGGCAAACATACAGCCCTGGTCCCCAGCAGGCTCTCCCTCCCACTGACACATGGGATTTAAAAAAAAATCATATCCATTCAGGAGGGGAGTGGCTGGATTTGTCGGCTTGTTTTCTTCCCCATCATCTTTTGTTTGAAACTGAATTCACATTCTTCAAAGCCACTACTCTTACTCGTCACTGACCAGGAGATTATAGAGCATTGGTCCATGGATTACTGAAGGAAACAGGTGACATTGCCACCCAAGAGAACGGACCTGTGTTCAGGCCTAGAGATAGTGCCAGATAATGTAGTCGATGCTTGATGAATTGTTGTTGTTGTTTGTCTTTCATTTTTGAAGAGGACTATGACATCAGGAAGATGATGCCATGAGGGCAGTGAATTGGATTTAAGAGAAGGAGGGCTGTGCAAGGTCACCAGCCTCACTTTCTTCTCCAGAGCCATCTGGGTCCAGCAGCCAGGACTATTGGAGATGGCCCCCACTCAAAAAATGCTTCTTGGTTGGAAGAGAACTGCCTCGAAGGGACTTGTTTGTGACTGAAACAAGATTCACTCCCTATCTCTCCTTGTTCCCTCCCTCAGAGAGTCAAATAACAAAAGTAATATATTTTCCTGCAGCCTGGGAGGTAGCAAGGACTGGACTGTTTTCACAGGAATGGAGGTCCATCTTAGATGAACCTGGGCAATAACATGCAGAAATGGGCATAGGACTGGGAAGAGGATTAAGGGCAATGCATGTGGAACTTGCCAGCTCTGGGACCATTAGCTATATGACCATGGGCAAGTCATTTAATGTTTCTGAGACTCAGGTTCCCTATCATTAAAATATGAGTAATAATACTATGCTATCCATATCAAAGGCCCACTTTTTCAGTATAAGCATTTCACCAGTGTTAGCGTGTAGCAGCAAGACCCAAGATGCCACTGTCTCCAAAGGACTAGTGGGGACAAAGAGGGCAACGATAAAGTGCGTGGTGCTCATAAACAGCCTGTAACATATAACCAAGTGAGGAACTCTGGACAAGAACAGGAGTAAAGGTGTCATCAATGGATGTCATTAAAGAACTACAGAATAGATGAGATGATCACATGGTGAGAGCAAGAGATGGTAGGCAGATGACCAGAAAGCCCCACTGGCATCCTTGTGATGCTGGGGAAACATGAGGAAGACCTCTAACACACTGGGTTCTATCCACCCCTGCGGGGAACTTCTGGAAAGTTACGGATGAGAGTCACACAGCATGGGCAGGTACAGATGCGTCTCAACAGGCAAATTATACCCCTGGGTGTGTGTGTGTTCCCCAGAGTCAATGAGATTACGGATTTATTTGAGTACAATCCTTCTCAGAGACTAAAGGAAAACACTGTGAAAACTTAACACACTATGTAATAGTTAACCGTATTTTTGTCATTGTCATAGAATCATAGAAACTTAGATTTAGATCTATAAGGGATTTTAGAGTCCATTGACTCCAACCTTTCATATTATACATGAGGAAGCTGAGGTAGGGGTTAAGAGAGAGGTCACAGGGTTAGTGATTAGTCAATTCATCAATCAACAAGTATTTCTTAAGGGCTAATTATATGCTAAGCAACAGGGGATACAAAGAAAAAGCAAAACCAGTCCAAGCCCCCTATTCTAAAAGAGATAGCACCTCCAGACACAGGTGCATACAATGTATAGACAGAATGGATTGGAAGTTAGCATTAGAAGAAATAGCACTAGCAATTTCAGGCGGAGTTAAAAAGAGCTAAGACATGACAGGTTTTTTTTAACTCTAGGAAGCTGGGCCAAAGCTTTGGTTATAAAGAACTGTGAAGGGGCAGCTAGGTGGCGCAGTTAGCAGAGCACTGGCCCTGCAGTCAGGGGGACCTGAGTTCATATCCAGCCTCAGACACTTGACACACTTACTAGCTGTCACTTTGCCCCAATTGCCCTGCCTTCCCCCCTCCAAAAAAACCCCCAAAACAAACAAAGAACCGTGAAGCTGTTGACCGAAGTAAAATTTTCAGCTAGAAAGACAGCAGATATTGAAAAATACTAGCGGACAGACAGTAGGCATTAAAAATTACTAGGAGATTGACTCATTTGTAGAATTTAATTATCCCTGCTCTCTCTATTTGCCTTCTAGCTGATACAATTTTGTCTATGTGACCTGAAGCAAGTTCCTAGATTTCTTGAGGCCTTGGCACCTTTGTCAATCAGTCAATAAACACACCTTAATTACTTACTATGGGCTAGCCACTGTGTTAGGAACTGGGATACAAATATGAAAAAGAAAGATAGTTCTTGCCCTTAAGGAGCTTGCAATCAAGTAGGAGAACACAACACCAAAGGAATAGCTTTTTTGTCCATTAAAAAAAGTTTTCACATTGTCCAACATCCCTCCTGTATGTATGATTGTGTCAAAATAATATGTATATGTATGCAAAAACACATATGTGCTTTCAATTGATTATGTATATATTATGACGTCTTACTAAGTGTGTCAAACTTAACAAAACAAAAAAAAAGACCAAGAAAATGCCAGTCAGGCTGCCTACCTGGAAGTTGGCTCTCTATCCACTGTGGCAAGTTATGTCTCTACCTTGCATGTAAGAGGTGCTCAGCAAATGTTGAATCAAAGGTGGTGTGGGGGAGATGGTGGAAGTTTTTCATTGCTAGACTTGGAAGTTTAAACTTAATTTGCTGGGTAATGGGAACTCAGGCTTACTTTTGGGAAAGGGCATGGAACAATCTGACAGAATAGCCTGAAAAAGTTATTTTGTTGGGACCCTACAAGATCAAGGGTAGAGTTTGGGGAAAGAAAACCAGTAAGGAGGAAACAGCATTGATATAGGCATGAGGTGATATTAAAACAAAGGTGGGGGTAGTGGAAATGGAAAGGGAGATGTAAATATGGCATATATTGTGTAGCAAAAAGCTGTAAGACTTGAGGGGTGAGAGTGAAAGAGATTTCAAAAATCATTCTGAAGTTTTAAGCTTGGGTGATCAGAGGAATTGTGGCAGTATTGACAGAAAGCAAATCAAGACAAAATATTGGTTTATGATGAAGATATTAAGTACAGCTCTGGGCATGCTGAACGTGAGGCTCCAGCGGGCCCTCTAGTCAAAATGTTGACCAAGCAGGAGGAAACCTGGTATTCAAATTTAGGAGATCAGCAGATGAGGGATCATCCCCATAAGATGAAAATTGAAGTTGTGGTATTGGGAGAGAGCTCTGAGGCAGAAAGTCTAGGGAGAAGAAAAAGGTCAAGAACAGACTCTTGAGGAATGTATTGTGTCTTCAGAGTAGGAGAAATGGTTGTAAAAGAAAGTTGAGTCAAGTAACCAGAAGAGTTCAATTCCTGGAATACAAGCAAGAGATCTTTAATATGATGGGGGTGGGGTGGGTGGGAGCACACTGGTGACTGGCACCCAATGTTTCAGAGAGTAAAAGTCTCATTTACTTGGCCACAGAAGGTCGTTCATGTACTTTGAGAAAACAGTTTCAAAAAGATGGTGATAGCAGAAGGAGGAAATGGATGGTGAAGAAATAGATGCACATCAATTGCAGATTTCTGTTTTTAGTGTATCAGAGAATTGTAGAAGATAGAATGGATGTAAATGAAGACTTAAGCTTCTTTCTCCCCTCTCCTCTCCTCTCCTCTTCTCTCCTTTCCTCTCCTCTTCTCTCCTTGGCTTTCTTTCTGAAACTAACGTAGAGGGAGAGTTTAAAGACATCCTTCTAAAGTTAGCTTCTATCTACTCTTCTATATACCAATTTATGTATATACGTTTTTCACATTAGAAAACAACCTCTGTGAGGGAAGGTCCATTTTTGCTTTCCCCCTCCCGAGATCTTAGCAGTATAACTGGAAGAGAGTTGTTGTTCAGTCCTTTTGCAGTCATGTCTGATTCTTTGTGGCCCCTTTTGGGGGTTTTCTTGGCAAAGATAGTGGCATGATTTGCCATGTCCTTCTCCAGCTCGTATCGTTGCCAAGAAAACCCCAAAATGGGATCACAAAGAACTTAATAAATGTTTATTTATTGGTTGATTGATAAGAGAGGAAACAAATGATGCAGTAAAGTCCTGGAGAGAGTAGACAGATGATCAAGCAAGCACATTAGGGGGTCGTGCTTCCTTGGAATAGGCAAGAAAAAAGAAAGATGTGTAAAGATAAAGAATTTTAAGGCGGTGAGAAGAATGTGGTGATAGGTGAATGACTACATGGTCTCCATGTCCTCAATTGGAGTTAAAGCTGCCTGCTGAAAATGAGATGGAGGAGTTCAGAAGTGGTAAGTGGTGGGGGGGGGGGGGCGGGGAGGGGAGTTGAACTGTCTGAACAAGCTACCAAGAAGAACTTAATAAGGAATTAACAAGAGCACTAAGAGACTGCTAACCAGCCTTCAGGGTCAAGCTGAGGTTGACCAGCACACATCTGTAATGTGTCTGGTACCAGCACAACTACCAAAACAATGCCCTTGTCAAACATATGCATGGGAAGACAAGAGTAATGAGTACAAGAATTTGGTTTGCAGTACTAGGAGGTAGGCAATTTCCCATTCTATAACCCCATCCCCACAACTATTAACTATCTTCCATGAAACAGGAAAAAACAGAAACTCCATAATCTCCATTGATTTACTGAAGATACAACATCCTGGTTCATTTCATTAGTCTCCCAGAGGTTTAAGTCATGGGATGCACATCTAATCATTCCAAGCATTATTGCAAATACACCCTGCTTACTTTCTGGTATCAATTTCCTGCAGTTATCAAATGCAGCCCTGCCCCTTACACTCCCCTTTCAAAGCAAATTCTGCAACATTCTCACATCCTAGGGATTTGTTGTTAATTAATCCCTAGGAACCAGCAAGTCTGGAGTCCCCATAATTAGCATTACCCATTTTGCATTACTGTGATGAGGCAGAGGAAACTATATGGCTCATGCCAGAGGGCTAGCGCCAAATCACAGTGGACTTCTTGTGAATCACATATTTTATCCACATTAATTCCAAGTAAGGTACCAATGATTAATATCATCCGTCTTCTTTTCCCATTACTAAGATAGCACACATCCTTCAAATGGGTGGAAACCCTACCATTACTAAGGGAACACCCTCAAGGATCTCAACCATTCTAGCCTATTTCCACAGAAGCCCTTTTGTGCAAAAGCCAACAACATTGTTCCTGGAAGGAGGTTCTTATTATTTAATTGTATTTTCATTTGACTGGAATGGCATTATTATTTGTGCCATTATTCCTGAAAAACCATCCTCCCCTGCAAAAAAAAATACTTCCTTTCCTATTTCAAGGACACGTTCCTGAATGAAGAGTCTAAAGAAAAATCCAAGAAATTACCTGAAAAACAATCTTTTGATTCTGCTTGACAATATGTAGATTTTAAAATGACAGAACACGACAAAAAGTATTGGATTTTACCTTGATGGAAGCTTTGAGTCGGGTTGGCATTTTTCTCATTCATCTTTCCTGCCCCCATCCCATTGAGAGTGTTAGCCCTTGAATTTTGCCTTACAAGCTATCAGGTCAAAATGACTTCAGTTTTAAGAAATTGTCTAAAATGAAAGTGATTGAAGCTCTAGGACAGAAATTCTCATTGCAGGTAGAGCCCAGGAAAACTGGCTTTCAGTAGATATGAATACTTCTGAAAGGCATCCTTTTCTATGTAGTTTTCCTTCCCTTTTTTCTCCTCTCTCTTATCTTTTCTCCTTTCATTAAAAACGGACTACTTCACTTTCTTCTCCAGTCTCACTTCAATTGATGCAAGGATCCTCCTTTTGAGAATTAGAGACTTCTGCTTCTCCCCTTCATCAATTCTCCCAATTAATCTCAATCATTTTGGAAAACATTTTTTTTTCTCCTTCTCTAATGATTTCAAAAGACATTATTAAATCCTAAATGCATTACATTTACAAAAGCGTTTTGGGATCTGGATACCCTTAAGCACATTGAATGAAGCTATTTTGTACTATGCACTGTCAATCACAAATGTACACATATGCACATATACACGTACGTGTGTATTCCATGGAAGGGAGGCAGGAGAGACAAAGACCATCTCAGGCCCACAAGAGGACACTGAGACAGAATGGACTCAGAGGATCATAATGTCAGGAAGCTATGATGAATTCAGCTTTAAAACTTTATTTTATTTTTATTTTATGAGACAAAACATGCATTTTCATAATATACTTATTTAATATAATTATTTAAAAAATGACTGCACGTGAAACTGCAACTCTGTTATGTACAACTTGCTATTCCTTTTAAATATATAATAAAGTTATGCGAATTTATTTTTTTCTTCCTTACCCCAATCTACATACATTTGAGAAAATTAATGCATATATATGAGAATTATTGTTTATTCAGTCCACTAAAGGTGTGTTTGATTATTTACTATTCTTTGTCATTTAACGAGATGGATCTCTTGTGGGAAATCTAGAGTCTCCAGGGGGCCACATTCTATGGGTTGAGAAAGACTTCTCTAGGTGGTCTTGTAGGCAGCCAATCTTCTACTAAAGGGTATGTGTATGCAACACAAGTAGTTCAATAAATGTTTGTTGATTTTGGTGATATTCAGAAAATAAACTAAATAAGCAAGCTTTACTCTCAGTCTACCAATTTGGAGAATGATGGGTTAATAGAAAATTGGGGGGAAATCTGAGAAATGTACACTTCTTTAGCTGAATACACACACACACACACACATACACATACTTAATTTAATACTATAGTCTCCAATTAGTTTTGTAGAATGGATTGAGAATACGTCTTTATAGACAAACCCTGCTCAGATTCACAAATGGTTTCTTCCTGACAGACCTTTCAATCCAGAGGTAGAGCTGAAGGTATATAGCCTTAGATCCTAGCAGGAAGGCATATGCCTGGAAATGTGTGGTCTTGTTTGACTGCAAGTAGTAGCTCGGTGATTATGCAATCTGGTCTTTGACCTGTTTCCTATCCTTCTCTCTTCTTGAGAGCAGTTGTTTCTCAGTACTTCTTTCCCTTCCCTCCTTATGATCCATTCTGATCTCATTTTTCTGTCATTGACTAGACTTTGGGGTTTTGTTTCCCTTTCAGCAAGGGACAGGATGGAAACTATTGCTCCTATTCTTATGACTACCTGTCTATGAAGGAACAACCTTCTAATTTTGCTTCCATCCTTTCCTTCTGTAGGACTGAGTAGAGGAGAAGAGCTTCTTCTGTACTTTCCCCTAGGGATGAGCAGAAAACTAGAAGCTTGGCCCCACTCTCCTTGTGATTCTCCCTTTCTCTTTCTTTCTCTCTGTGCCAGGAATTGGACAGTACAAAGGGTCTCATGCCCAGGCAGGCTCTTCTAAACTTAAGACAGGCATCAATTGTGATTTATAGTAATCCTTTTTACAGGAACAATTGTTTCCGTCCTCTGTTTAGGATTACTATTGAGGATTATATTTTCATTATGTTGAAATCATTTTCCCATAGATTTGTATTTTTGCTGTGGAATTAATAGCTCCCTCATTCCATTTACTAGGTGATTCTACCTAGATTTTTATGTTTGTTACTCTTTTGATTACTTATGTGACAAAATAAATTGGTTGTTGACTTTGGAATTCCCATGCACTTCTCGGCCCTTATTAAATACTTCTCTGTCTAGAGAAGCATTATTTAAATATTTCATGGAATTCAGCTTTTCAGGTGCACTAATCTCTGTCCTAAAATAGGTTATGGGAGTACTGCCCACAAACAGATTTATGGGATGGAGACATAACCAGACTATTGTATCAGAAGTAAGGGGTTCCCTTTCTAACAGACTGCTTAGCCAAAATATTGTCCATTTTTATCAGTTTCTTCTCAATGAACTTGGCCTAAATTTTTGGAAGGATTTAAAATTTCAGCCCTAGACGTTTTCATGTCACAAAAATATAGTAACCACCACTATGCTGAGTATGACACTATGGTACTAACCAACTCTCTAGTGCAGAATTTTGATGATTTTTGATGCCCATGATATGGAGGAATTTACTCAGAGTATTTACTATAACCAGGTTTGGGCTATTGCTAAAAGCATGGCACCTGATGTGGTTTAAATATATATGTTTGTATAGATGTATAATACACAAATGCATATAATATTTGATTTGTAATTTAAAACCAGCTATCTTTACACAAGTTCTACTGTATGAAGGCATAAAGGGACAGCACAAGTATTTGGGAAACATGGGTTTAAGTATGTTCTGTTACTATCTGGCTGTGTAACTCTGAACAAACCACTTTAGATCTTTGAGCCTCAGTTCCTTCTTCTTTAAAGGGGGGAGGATGGATCAAAATCACTTCCACTTTCAAAGTTCTACAGTTCTCTGGGTCATTTTTTTTAAACTGACTACAAGGCTAAAATGACTGTTTATAGTCCTTGAATACTCCTTAGGATTCCTTCCCTAAAATGTCAGTCTAAGAACTCATGTTCACTTTTCAGGATATATGGAGAGCTGTTTAAATATTTCAAAATAGCTATTTCCTGCATTTACCTTGTGTATAGAAAAAGCAGCATTTTTAGGATAGTCAAGCAAAATAAAGTCTACATATAGAAAAAGAGAAGGGAGAGAAGAAAGGCAAAGTGGGGAAACTAAGACACAACGGAATTATTAAAGAAGGGCAAAAAGCTGGACAAAGACTTTTGTTAGAAAGTTCAAGCCTCCGACTTTAACCCCTATAACTTTGCTTCTTCTCTGTCACGCATAATGGTTATTGGAGTTTTATGCATCATTTATATACATGTTCTGGTGACATTCACTAAATTGTTGAGCACAGGTTTTCTAAGTAAAGTGCACTGTTCGGCTCTTAAGAGAAACTGTCAAGCAACTGAAGCAGAAAATTTGACCTAGTAAAATGCTGACCCTTCAAAAGCTATAATCTCATGGTGAATGCAGTCAAAATACTGTCAAGAAAATCCATCATGTCCTCAGAGAAAATTAAAAGGAGCCAAAGCACTAATTTCTGCATCCCTTACTAGGAAGGTAGCCATAGGTTGGATCCAGGGAAAATTGAGATCAGATGTGAACAAGCCATCATCTCTAATGTAAAGCAGTGAATGATGCTCATATTATAAGAATAAAGCAAGTAGAATAAGAATAAATAAGAGTAAAGCAACTATATCTGCCTTTTTTAACATAAGGAAGAAAAAATGAAATTTATGCGACTCATGGGAAAAGGTTAGAAAAAGGAGTTTTTCTTGGATACCACTAGTGATGGGGATCCCATCATGTCTTGAAGCAGCCCATTTCACTTTTAGATGGCTCTAATAATTTAGGGAAATTTTTTTCCTTATATCAAGTAAAAAAAATCCATTTGAAACTTCTACTCATGGCTCATAGTTCTGCTTTTTGGGGCCACACAGAACAAGTCTCATCTTCCTTACCTGTGACAGTTCTTCAAATACTTGAATACAAGCTATTAGGGCTCACCTAAGCTTTGTCTATTCCTAGATAACCTCCTCAGTTCCATCAGCCAATTTTTACAGGTCATGATCTTGAGGCTCTTCACCATCTTGGTTTCCCTCCTCTGGATACTTTCAACTTGATCAATGTCCTTTCTAAAATGCCATGCCTAGAACTAAATAGTATATTACATGTAGTATGACTAGGACACTTCAATTCAATTAACATTTATTAAGTACCAACTATGGACCAGGCACTGTGTTAAGTACTGGCGATAGAAATAAAAAAAGAAAGACAGCCCCTGCCCTATAGAAGCTTATAATCTAACAGGAGAAGACAACATACATAAGGAAGATGAAAAATGTGTGTGTGGGAGGAAGGCCACCAGACAGTTCCTAGCAGGGCAGTATAATGTTCTGTGGAGGTGAAATCAAGCAGAGATGTTAATGGAAAATGGAGAGTTACCTGGAAAATTCAGATCCCACTCCTCCCTAAAGGAAGGAGTTTAGTGCTTCCCCATTTAGCAATCCAATCAGAGGGGAGAGGCTGGGTGCTGAGAGAACTGGGGTGCTGAGAATCAAGAACTCCATTAATCAGAATGGTGATGAAATTTCCCTATGCCCCATCCTGGGCCATGATTTTCCATGAGGTCAAGCCAAGCACAGCTGCTGATGGAAAATGGAGAATACAACAAACAAAAGGACTATCATCTCCTCATTCATGGAAATTATGCCTCTCTTAAAATATCTGAAATTCACATTAGCATTTGGTCTGCCACCTCACACTGCTTACTCACATTTAGTATGCAGCCTACTAAAAACCCCAGATCTTTTCCAGATGAAGTGCAATCTATCCGCACAGTGACTTATAAAATACCATGTGCTAGACAAATACATGATGAACATTATTTTTCACTTGGTATCACAATGTGAGTTTCAAAAATTATTAAAGATTTTGTTTCATTTCATATGGACTTTTAAAGATTACTGATATTTATAACCAAAGATTAGTATTAGGAACCTACTACAACTGTATTTCCACCATCGTATCTTCCTCATTTTCAAATCACAGAATTCAAATGATGTGAAGGACCTCAGGGATGAACTTGTGCAACTCATACCTGCTTAGGAATCCACTTTGTAACATCCCTCATAGATACTAATTTAACCTCTGCTTAAAGAGCCACTGCTTCTGGAGGCAGACCATTCCATAGCCTCAATCATTAGGAAAATTCCCGTTGCATCAGGACCAAATCTGCCTCCCTGTAACTTCTACTCATTGTTCTGAACTTAGTATGTCTAATCCATCTTCCACAAGACAGCCCTTCAAACACTTAAAACTCTCGTATCTCCAGCTAAGTTTCTTTTTCTTGAGGTTAAGTATCCCCAGTTCTTTCAACCTGTTGTAATACAGCCCAATCTCAAGGTCCATTGTTTAAGTGGCACATTGGATAGAGTGTTGGGCCAGGAATCAGTAAGACAAGTTCAAATCTGGCCTTAACTGTGTGACCCTGGGCAAGTCACTTAATCTCATTTGCTTCAGTTTCCTCAATTGTAAAATAAGGATAATATCAGCACCTACCTCACAGGGTTTTGTGAGGATCAAATGAGATGATATTTGTAAAGCACTTAGTGCATGCCATGTGGTAGGCACTATATAAAAAAAAAACCTTGTGCCCTCCCTCCCTCCTTCCTTTCCTCCCTCCCTTCCTCCTTCCTCCTTCCTTCCTTCCTTCCTTCCTTCCTTCCTTCTTCCTTCCTTCCTTCCCTCCCTCCCTCCTTCCTTCCTTCCTTCCTTCCTTCCTTCCTTCCTTCCTTCCTTCCTTCCTTCCTTCCTATTGGTCAGTCATCTCTAATTGCTGTTGCTCAGTCATGTCTGACTTTTTTGACCCCATTTGGGATTTTCTTGGCAAAAATATTGTAATGGTTTGCCATTTCCTTCTCCAGCTCATTTTGTAGATGAGGAAACTGAGGCAAACAGGGTCAAGCAACTTGCCCAGGGTCACATAGCTAGTAAGTGTCTGAGGCCAGATTCGAAATCAGGAAGATGAGTCTTCCTGACTCCAGGCCTGGCACTCTATCTACTGTACCACCTAATTGCCCTCTTTAATTGCTAGAGTCAACAAAAGCTCCACTTTATTCCCACTCACAGGCTATATTTCAGTGTCTTTTGGTGTGATAATATAAGGTATGGCCTGAGCCAGAGAAGGTTTTGGAGAAGATTCACAGTTAGACATGCATTTGGCAGGCACATATGCCCCATTAACTTCTGCTATCTCAGAAACTGTATTCAGATATCTGAAAGAGAAGAAAATATCTTAATTGCCCTTCTATAGTTTCTAGTTTAATGTGCTTAAAGGAGTTTACCTGTCAGGAGCTAGATTATTCTTCCCAGATCTTTCACAGAAACTGTCATCTCATCTTTTAACCTATTTGACCAAAACAGAGTTGCCATGTCCTGAAATGGGAAAAACTAGCTTACAGACCAAACAAAGAAGCCACACTTGGCACATGTTGGGATTAGAACAAATGCCTCCCCCCAGTCCCCACATCTCCATCTTTCATGATCTCATTTTTTCAAGGAACCATGAAAAGAAACCATTTTCAATAAAGAATTGTGGGAAAAAAAGAAGAAAAACCTCCCAAAAGATGACAGATTATGCTTTTGAGATTTGGGACATGACATTCAGTTGTAAATATGCTATGCAGAAAATTGTTAATGCTACACAGTGGATTGAATGTTTCTCTTGCTCTCTCTCTTTATATATATACACATACATATAGACATTTACATAAATTTTATGTATATGTATTTATATACATGTATACAGATGTTTGTATTTTCTCAATATATGTGGAAAGAGAAAGAGAGTGAAAGAGAAGAAAAAACATTAAAGTCAGAAAACCTGGATTTCACTCTTGACTCTACTTACTATTTATGTGGCCTTGGACAACTAACTTTACTTGTCTGAACTTCAGTTTCCTTATCCATAAAACAGAAATAATACTCACCCTGCCTATCTCATAGGGTAGTAATAGATATCAAATGAGAGTGTGCACTCAATATTTTGTAATCATGAAGCACCATATAAGTGTATGTTATAGTCACATACACATCTGTATAAATCATGTTGTAATGTATCACCTGTATATCAAATGATATACCATAATATATGTATAATTGTCATACATCACTGAAAAGAAACCTGTATACAAGACAAAACACAGAAATGACAACATTTTTGAGAAGTATTATTTTGGGCATCATTGATTAGCCAAAAAACAAATTTCTTCTGCCTACTCGAATTGTTTTTGTTAACCTCTTGAATTAACACTACTTTCTTTTTTTCAAATGCAATATATTCTTTTTAAAATTTTTCTATTTATTTATTTTTAAATTAGAACATTGAGTACTACAAATTGTTGAATTTTAAATTTTCTCCCCTTCCCTCCCATCCCCCTCCCCAAGACAGCATGCAATCTGATATAGGCTCTATATATACATTCATATTAAACATATTATCACATTAGTCATGTTGTAAAGAAGAATTATAACCAATGGGATGAATCATGAGAAAGAAGAAACAAAATAAGACAAAAAGAAGAGAGAGCAAATAGTATGCTTCAATCTTCATTCAGACTCTGTAATTCTTTCTCAGGACTTGGATAGCATTTTCCATCATGAGCCTTTTGGAGTTGTCTTAGAACCTTGCATTGCTGAGAAGAGCCAAGTCTATCAAAGTTAGCCATTGCACAATGTGGCTGTAACTGTGTACAATGTTCTCCTGGATGAACACTACTTTCACAGAAATCTGTTGAAAGTTTTTTTTAAACTACTTTGCTGATGTTTCAGAAATTTAATTTTCCATCTATCAGATCTCTTCAAATGTAAAGTCTGTTTCATGATCAATGAGATACAACTATGACATGGAATTTCATCAGCGACGTGTCAGTGTTCAATAGCTTTGAGAATTAAAAACCTTTTAATTATAAAATCTCACAGGCTAAAATACTAAATCACCAATTAATTAATCTGAAGTAGTTATCCAACACTATACTTCCTACCAAAATATCCATCAGAAGGCCTTCAAGGCCTCAGGTTGCCCACCCCTGGACTAGACCCTACAGACAAATGTCTTGCTTTTTTATCTTAAAAATATGGGCAGTTGATCACAAAAGGAACTGTAAATCTCTCTAAACAATTGAAAGAACAACTAAGTGTTAGAATCATTATATTTCTATATTCATCACATATATATATGTGTATTATAAAATATTCATATACAAATTTTAGTTTTACTTATAATCTTTGAGAGGCAGCATTTCATAGTAGCTAGGGATCAGGCATTCAAGCAAGAAAGACTTCATATTGAATCCTGATCCTGAAACATTGAGTGTGATGGTCCTGGGCAAGTCACTTAATCTCTTAGTGCTCTAAATAACTGTTTAGGAAAGCAAACTGCAGAAAAGGTGCCAACCTACATCAATAGAGGGAATTTCCTCACCCCAAAACTCCCTATCCCAGTGAATCTTCTATCCTAGGCTTCTTAATTATTTACATGTATTGTTGGAGCTAGAAGCTATTAGGTTGCATTATAATATACTCCATCCCACCCACTTCCACCAGTGCTTATCAATAGTTCCATGAATTCTCTTAAATCCAGGATATTTTCTTTACCAATTAAAGATCCAGAGACCCTGCCAATGATTCATTCTTTCCTTTCATTGTGCACATAAGCTCTTACATATCTCAAACTTCCACCCACATTTCAGATAGCTCTTGCACTCAATCACAGGTGGTTGCCTAAGCAACTAGTCCATAGCACGGAAGCCCAAACTACAGATTTCCATTTTTCTACTCACAATCCTCTCCCCTACATGATTTAACTAATAAAACATCTCGCAAGTATTTTATAAATTACATTGAAAATTACCATTTTCACCCTTAGTGCTTCACTCATTCATGAAAAGACCAGGTGAGCTAGTAAGGAAAGATCTTATAAGCAGAGTAAGAGATATTTGTGTAGGTAGTAGTTTATGATTACTAATTTCAAAACTGTTGTATTTGCCATCACGTAGTTATTTGAATAGCAAGTGAGTGTTCATTCTGTACAAAGTTTGAAAAGCTTTTTAAAATCAGAGAATTTTATTTCAAAAAATAAATTCATGAAACTCTGACATAACTGTAAAGTAGGATTCAACAAGATGCATAAATCAAATGAATAGACAAAAATCTAGAGTGTTTTGTAGCCGATAATCTATCTTTAAGCTCTCATTCATTGCTAAAATATAATACTATGTTGGGGGCAGGGAGCTACAAAATAGTATTATTGTTATCTTAAATTATCCTCCACAAAAGTCCTATTTCAATGGCTGGACTAAAAGTTTATGAAAGAGAGTATGATAAATTAAAGTTATAAAGGTGAGTAGAAGCCAGACTAGTGGCTTTTGATGCTTGGTTAAGGAGTTTGCATTTTAATCTATAGGTAATGGGGAGCCACAGAAGGTTGTTGAACTGGGAAGCAAAATAGTTAGTTCTATAACTTAGATTATGTTGGAAGTTGTTTGGAAAATGGATTGGAGATGGAAAAGACTGATGTCAAGGTGGCCAAGTAGGAAATTACTGCAATGGTCCAGGCAAACATTGGGTTTGAGATACCTACAAGGGATGGAGGAAGACACATTTAGCTAGTAGAAGACAATGTTTAACTGGAAATCTGGAGAGAAATTAGGACTGGATAAAGGGATTCAGGAATTATAAAGTCTAGGAATGATACTTGAACTCATAAGAGGAGAAGAGCTCACCAAGAAAGTGTAGAGAAAGAGAAGATAAAAGTATATAGGACAGAACTCAGGGGAAGATACTAAGGTGACAAGAAACAGATAAGTTAGAAAAGAAGACTGAAGAAGAGTGGTCAGAGAAGCAGAAGAAGAATCAGTATAAGAAGCATCCTGCTGCTGCTGTTACTATACTAGTACTAGAATAATACTCCTCCTGCTGCTAAATCAAATTTCTCTCTCTCTCTCTCTCTCTCTCTCTCTCTCTCTCTCTCTCTCTCTCTCTCTATCTCTCTCACGCTCTCTCTCTCTCTCTCTCTCCCTCCCTCCCTCCCTCTCTCCCTCATTTCTCATTCAGGTAATATCAATGTAATTACAATTATCCTTTCCACAACTTGGGGGTTAGAGGTATGGCGCCCCCCCCAATCTGAAAAATCCACATAAAGTTTTTTGGCCCTCCCTTCATACCAGAGAAGAAGTATGAATTATTATGGTGACCATCTTTATACAGTTGATTGCACTTGAAAACAATAGCATCATTACGGCGGCGGGGGGGGGGGAGGAGAATTTAATCTGAAGACAGAAGAAAAAACTGGATTCAGAAATATGTGTCAGGATTTGAGGATGTTCAGGGAAGAAAGGTAAAGGAGGAATAGCTCTGTGCCCAAGGCTCATGGAGCACCCAGCTGGCTATGATTCTTTCCTCCTTCAGCCTATTTAAGGAGTGTCAGGGTCATTGCTAGTAGTAGAGTAAAGAGAGACTAATCCAGAGGAGGTGAAGACTTGGCCTAAGAGAGCTTTTGGTTTGGGAAAAGAAACTTGGAAAGGTTTCATCCTGGGAGTTTAGAAAACTCAAGCTACTCTTAGAGCAATCTTAGAGTGAGAAGATTCAGGAATTATATGCAGGAGAGAGACAGGAAGCTAATTTTGAGCTAGGAAAAATGAGGAGTGGGTTCACCCTGGCTGTGCATTGAGTCCTAATTTGATTATCTGTCCTATGTCCTTATTGACAACTCCTTCAAATGAACTAAAGAAAATCCTAAGAAGAGCATGATGATGTGGAACATCAGATTTACAATTTCATATTTTAAAAAATAGAGAAATTCAGGTTCCATCTGAATTCAATTGAGCAAAGAAGTCAACAAGCATTTATTAAATGCTCATTATGCGACAAACATGAAGAAGGAAGTGGCAAACTACTCTAGTATCTTTGCCAAGAAAACCCCAAATGGGGTCACAGAGAGTTGGACATGACTGAACAACAACAAATAGAGCAAGGGCGGTGTGCTAAGCCCTCTGGGAATACCAAAGAAGGTTTAAACACCTGCAAACTCCTCTATTTCCTCATCTTTTTTTGAGGCAGTAGTGGCTCAGTGGATAAAGAGCTGGGCTTGGAGTCAGGAAAACCTGAATTCATATTTGATCTCAGAAACTCAGTAGCTGTGTAACCCCAGCAAGTCAGAACTTCTGTATGCCTCAGTTTCCTCAGCTGTAAAGTGGGAATAGTAACAGCACCTACCTTGCAGAGTTGTCATGAGGATCAAACGAGATAATATTTGTAAAAGCACTTAACACAGTGCTTAGCACATAGTAGGTGCTATATAAATGATCATCCCCTTCCCCTCCCATTGCCTCAATTAGCTCCTTGCATCTGTCCTGCTGAAACTTCAGAATGATCAAACAATCAAATAAGCATTTATTAAGCGCCCATTATGTACCAGGCACTAGACTTTCAAAAAATCAAACAGTCCCTAAGCTCAATGAGCCCACATGCGACTGGTGGAAAAACATACAAGGTAACTTCAGAGTAGAAAAACTACTGCAACTCAGGGGAGAAGGATGAGAAGTCCTCATTTAGAAGGTGGCTCTTGACCTGAACTTTGAAGAAAACAAGGAATTTTAAGAGGTGGATGAAAAGAGAATAGATTCCATAGAGCGGGGCAGTCTTTGCAAAGAAACACAAACTCGAAATGCAGTGTTTTGTCTGAGAAATAGTAGGAAGGCTGGTTTGGCTAGACTATAGAGTACATTAAGGGAGATGATATGTAGCAAGTCTGGAAAGGTAGGTTGGAGCCAGGTTATCAAGAGTTTAAATTTGAAACAATGAGAGATCTGAATTAAGCAACTCTTTACATTTAATGACCAGCTATCATTGCAGAGCTTAGAGGATTTAACAGTATTAATCTCCCAAATTATCCCTGAATAGAAGGTTTAAGTTTGTATAATTCAAATCATAGATAAAGTATAAGGGAGAAGGAAGAGAGAAGTTATGTTGCCAATAACAAATTATAGAATTAATATAGGTAACATTTGAGGCATTAGCCAATGAGAAAGCTTAAGCACTCTTAACTCTTTGGCACATACCATTGCAATATGCCCTACTTTGTCTTAATTATCCCTAAAATTCAAGGCAAAATAAGTAGATCAAAGCAAATTTTAATAATCTTTGAAGCCAAATGAAGTAGTCAGTTCCCTGCTCAAGAGACATACGTTATTTACTCAAATTGCAGAATAATTGCTTAGAGTCTATAGAAAAAAAAAGAAAATTATTAGCACACATTATGGAAAGTACCATTGGCCTCCATCCATGTTTACAGCTAGTCATCCACCCCTTCCTGCCATATCATAATCACTTCCAATTACCATCCTGAAAAATAAAGTAAGACCTCTCTTGTGACTAAAGACAAAATTCCTACCATGATTTATAGGTGGGAAGAATAATCAAAAATTATTTTATATTTTCTGTCTTCCAGTGAATTATTTAAACCAGTACCTCTGTCTTGAGTAGGGGTCTTAGCAGATGATCATAGGTTTTCTGAACCTGGCTGCCCAGTGTGAAATTCAAGAATTATTCAAGAAGCATATTTAATTCCTTGTTTCATTGTGACTCATTCTCTAATCTTTAGAAAAATTACATAATCTCCTTTTTTTCTTTCATTTAAGAAAGAAAAATTATACTTATTCCCTAAATGTCTTAGGGGGGTACTATAAACATGAAAGACATTCCCTTTAAGTAATTTTTACCCCTTTAGAGATAGGTGATTATTATTATTTTATTCTCTTCCTACATCAGTGTAGACTTAATTTTTCTCCAGATGTTAAGTTTTATTTGTATTAAAAGCTTCTCCCTTAGTGAAAAACAACAGGGCCTCTTTTCAAAACAAGTTTCTCCTTGCTCTTGCCTTAAAAACTGTGCTCCTTTGGAATCCAACTAAAAGTGGCTGGGTTTTCTTGTTGGTTGGCTTTTGGACTTTGAAAATATTTTTTCCTTTTAATTTGTACAATTCCATAGGAAATATTCCCATTTCATTACTCAGACCAATCACTTTCTCCCAATATCTTGGTCTCTTAAAGCCATCTTTTATTCTTGAATTGTAGATTGAGCAAAGTGGACCTACAGGTTTAAGACCACATTCACTGCAGAAAACAGCATGTTTTCCTGTCTTGTGTTCAATGGTATCTGTCAATTTCATATTCTAGCTAGATTGAGGCACGCGATTGTGGTCTTATGGTCACTGATTATGACATCTTGGGACCAAGACACAAGAGGCAGTGCGGTGTTGGAGAAAGAGCACTAAATTTGGAGTCAGAGGACCTGGGTTTGAAGCCCAGCTCTGTGATGTGGTTATGGACAAATCACGAAGTCTCTCACAGCCTCAGTATCCTCATCTTTAAAATGAGGAAGGTGGACTAGATGGCCTCTGAGGTCCTTTCCAACTTTAGGCCCATGAGACTAGATGATTTCCAGCTGTAATTTTATGATTCTGCCTATACCAAGTCCTGAGAATTGCTCATTGGGGCAGCTAGGTGATGCAGTGAGTAGAGCACCAGCCCTGGAATCAGGAGGACCTGAGTTCAAATCTGGCTTTAGACACTTGACACACTTACTAGCTGTGTGACCTTGGGCAAGTCACTTAACTCCAATTGCCCTGTCTTTCCCGCCTCCAAAAAAAAATAGAGAATTGTTCATAAGCTTAGTTTTCTCTGGGGAATTATTGAAAAGGCTTGAACCTAGCTATTTTGTGAAAGCCCAAACCTAGCTTGCTTGGCTTTATCAGAGAAAGATAATAGTGCATTGTGGATCCTCTCACAGAAATCAAGCTGAACTTGTAGTTGTTGACAGCAAGGTAGTGCAGCGGATAGAGCACCGAGATGGGAGCCGGGAAACCTGACTTCAAATCCATCCTCAGACATTCACTAGCTGTGTGACCGGGGACAGTCACTTAACCCATCTACCTCAATTCCCTCATCTGTAAAATGGGTGATAATAATAGGTAGTATCCGGCTCCCAAGGTTGTTGTGAAAATCAAATGATGTGCTACTGGTACAGTACTTTGCAACCTTTAGAATCTTTTATGCATTGGGAAACCAAGACCGAGATGAAGCCATATTTGTTCTGGGATTTGTTAATTTGCCTTTTGATTACAAAATTGAAGATGGTTGTAATTCTCTTTTCTCTGCTCTGTCCTCCCACCCAAATCTTCTCTTTTCTGGTTTTGGCTCTGTTAACTACTAATAATACAGCTTAATCAGACTATCTCTACTCTCTGGGGCTCAGGTTCCTCACTTGTAAAACAAGGGCTTCTGATTATCTGAGCTTTAAGAACCCTTCTGGTTCTAACATTTGTCATCCTATGGCATCCTATAATATACTAAGAAACTTTTATTTTTTATTTTTATTTTTTAAACATTTCCTGTTTTTCCTTTGGGGGCAGCTAGATGGTGAAGTGGATAGAGCGCTGGGCCTGGAGTCAGAAGGGCTTCTCTTCCAAAGTTCAAATCTGGCTTCAGACACTTACTAGCTGTGTGACCCTGGGCAAGTCACTTAACCCAGTTTGACTCAGTTTCCTCATCTGTAAAGAGAAGGAAATGGCAAAGCACTCCAGTATCTTTGCCAAGAAAACCCCAAATGGGGTCACAAAGAGTTGGACACAACTGAAACAACTGAATAACAACATTCTTCCTTTTCTCTTGTTTTCACTCATTCTCAGAATAAATCACATAGATAGAGTTCTGAGCCCCAGGCAATCAAAAAAATAAGTTCTTATAGATACTATAAGGATTTTGCAGGACTCAGGCTCATCAGCTAGCTGGTTCATATGGTCAGGGAAGCCATGAGACTGGCTGTTAAGGAATATCCTAGAAACTTGTACATTGTGACCTTACTTCTGTTTTCAGGGTTTTTTTATGTGTTTGGTCTTGGAAAAGTCAACCTTCTCTGCTTTAGGTCCTTCATCTATATCACAGGGGTGAGGTACTTGTGGTCTTAAGGCCACATGTGAACCTTTAGGTCCTCAAGTGTAGACCTTTGACTGAATTCAAACTTCAAAGAATGAATCCCCTTAATAAAAAGATTTGCTCTGTAAAACTTGGACTCCATCAAAAGGCTGTACCCAAGGACCTACAAGGCCATATGCGGCCTCAAGATCGCAGGTTCCCCCTCCTCCCA
This sequence comes from Trichosurus vulpecula, assembly GCF_011100635.1. Lineage (NCBI taxonomy): Eukaryota > Metazoa > Chordata > Mammalia > Diprotodontia > Phalangeridae > Trichosurus > Trichosurus vulpecula. The sequence continues at coordinate 165,695,748 of NC_050577.1, read as the reverse complement.
ATAAGATGACATAGCAATTATGCATTGAATTGCTTCTAAGGATTGACTAATAATGCTTTCAGACCTCTGTTTCCTCTCGAAAGTAGTCACTTGCCTTCTTGTTGAGGGCATCTAAACCACAAATCATTTCACAAATGTAGAATGTTCTACATACATTAGATAATGTTTATGAATTACCTAGAGTCATTTAGTTATGGGCTATGGACTTCTTCGTTACATGTCTAAATAGGGCTGGGTTACACTGAAAGTGTAATAGTGCCTTTATTTTCCCATGGTCTGTAAATTAATATGAACATTTCTACTTATCCAATGGGACAGAGGTGACGGGAGCAACAGTCACCGGCCAGCCCTGAAAATTCTGTCATTATGGCCTCATCTCTGGGAAATACGTTCAATGTTCTTATGGAGCTGGCCCAATTATAATTTTAAAATTAGAATTTGTACACATATAGTGGCTGTTCAATTCAACAGCATTTAAGTTCATTGAGAGCTAGGATTGTTTCATCTTTGTGACTATATACTCAGTACTTTTCTTTCATGGATTGTGCAAGGAAGGACCAATATATAGCTCACATGTGCCACTAGAAAAAAAGGAGGAAAACTCCCAGCACATTGTACCCAATGTGGCATGGGAAGATATGGACCAAGCCTATAAGGTGTTCACAGTAAGCCAAAATAAGAATACGTTTATAATGCATATGCTGGACAAGCAAGAATGCTAAATAGGATATGTACTATATATGCGTATATATTCACATATATACACACGTACTGTATGTGTTGCATTTATACACACAGGTTTTTTTAAAAGGATTAGATAGGCATAAAATCAGGACTTTTTTTTAGACCTACGATTTTATTAATATAGAGAACCTCCAGTGATGAAACTCCTTTTACTAATGCAGATGAGCAGCTGTTCTTCAATGTACAGTCTCAGAGAATTGCCTGGGCTATACATGTGTATGTACATATATATATATATATATATATATATATATATATATATATATATATATATATATATATATATATATATACATATATGCATGTGTGTATATATACACACACATACATATACACCCATACTTTTTATACAGTATCCTGGATTTGGAGTCAACGAACCTGGGTTCAAATCACAATTCTGCCACTTACTGCCTGTGAGACCCTGGTTAATTCTCAAGGCCTCAATCTCTCCATCTGTAAAATAAGGACATTGGACTAGATGACCTCTAACATTTCTTCCAGCTCTCAAACTTTTCCTATCACTGATGATGAACATGTTCTCCCCGGAAGTCATTCACCCTAGTTAAATGATCCTTCAACCATGACAGGAAGCATGGTGTAGTAGATACAAAATTGACATTAGGAAAATCTTGGTTCAAGCCATGCCTCTGTGTGACCCTGGTCAAGTCACTTAATCCCTTACTGGCCCAGGCAACTCTCTAAGGCTGAAAGTTGAAGAGCAGCTGCTCATCTGCATTGGTAGAGGGAATTTCATCACTGGGAATTCTCTATATTAATGAAATCAAAGGTCTGAAAAAAGTCCTGATTTTAGTACTATATAACCCTTCCAAAAATATAAAGTCCTATATTTACAGATATAATGCCATGCTATGCATAAGATAAAAGCTGTTGAAATTCAGAAATATTATCTTTTCTCTCCCGGAAAAACACAAGGACTAAAACATTATATATACTGATCTGTCTCTACAAAGTGCCAAACATATTTAAAGTAACTATAACTGGCTTCAGGGATTTCATATACTCTATGATAACCAGTCTAACAAGCTATAAAACTTTTATATACCAGTGTGCCTTTTGTGTTTGATGACACTGCCTGATCTTAAATCTATATTTAATAGTTTTCTCCAAACCCAGTGTTTCCATAAGTTTAGCATTTGAACTAACTATAAACTTCCATGACATTAGTCACTCAAGGAAGGAAAGTACTTAATAAACAAAACACGACTCAGGTGTTGATTCTCAAATACCAGCAGAACTTCATGAGTGATCCTTTTATTTCACCTCTCAGACTTTCCTCTCTTTTCTCTTTGAGTTTCCACTTTATGAAATGGCTTGACCATCACAGAGACCCTATCTCAGAGACCTTCATACTACAGAGCTAAACTGATGCAGCTAGAATAAGCAAATGATATAATATCTTTGTGCTAGATCCATTATTGGATCAAGAAAACAAATAACCTCTCTCCAAAGGAATTTTTCTGATTACAAGAGTTTCTTTTAAAATACAACCCTTCTAAAAGAAAGCATTAAGTAGTAAGAGACAAGGTCCACCAAGGTATCCTGAAATCTCTAAATTCCTTTTGAATTATTTGCTGATTTGCAAAATTGAACTTTTTAAAGGTTTCAGCTTCCAATGCTCCTGGATAGAAAGCTGATCTCATCCAACCCTCCACTGATACAGGTAAATATTTGGTAAAGTCCATTTTAAACTTTTTTTTTCAGATGAACAGGAAAAATGCCCAGCTTAACAACCAAACCAAACATTTTCTTTGATGCTGAAATTGTCCTGCAGCTTTCCCACTGGCACACACTGTGAATGCACACACAGAAAAGTAAAGAATTGGCTTGGTATTAGGTAGCCTTGGCCAGGTGCTCTTTGCAAATCCTGAAGCATGCATTGGCAAGCAAGCAGCACAGAGAGCTGAAACAAGGGAAATTCTTTTGCCAGCATCATTTGCTGAAAGCAACCCAGAGGATTAAAAGGAATTAAGAAGGACAGAGGATTAAAAAGAAAATTAAAAAGTGACTTAAAAATGCACCAACCAGATTAATTATAAAATTCCTTCTTTTACCTCTATAGTGGCAGCTATTGCATTAGTCACTTTCCTCTATGTGTGTGTGTGTGTGTGTGTGTGTGTGTGTGTGTGTGTGTGTGTGTGTGTAGTGTGTGTGTATGTGGGGGAGTGTGTGTATCTGTTTTACTTTGTCACGGTTAGAGTCTCAAGTTTTGTGTCACAGTCTGCTGGGAAGACAGTTAGAAGTATGTCCATTAGGCCAGGCACCTTTGGGGATTGCATTATATATAAAAGGAAAATAACAGGAGCACCCAACTGAATCCAGCCGAAACATGCTGAGTCCATGTATCACTGACAAGACAGGGTGGGCCTGTGATTAAGCGAAAGGCCAGCTGTCACTTCTGTCTGTTTCTGGCTATGTCAAGTGTAGCCACCTTACCGTTGGAGGCAGTGGGTGCTCAGGTGCCTTCATTTCAACTGCCCCAGATTTAACATGATAGACCACTTTGCCACCCCATTTTGGCACTTCCAGTTAATCTCATGCATATTTATGTGCCAATTATGCAAGGCAAAAAATGAATTAAGCACCCATGATTTAGTCTGGTTAAATCTATTACATGGTATAATGAAATTATAGCCTGATGTCCAATTTACCTTAACATTTGCTTTAAACTGTCACTAAGTTATTAAATAACCATAACATACATTCTATAGCTCTCGGAAGCCTCACTTTTCAGTTCCATCACAACACCCAATACTCTGAAATATGATGCAAACCCATGCAAAAATTAACAGGAAAAAACCCCACACTAAATGTTCAGCTAGAACATGGACTTTAGAAGTGAAAACACATTGTCATTGATCCTGTCCCTGGGTAATTCAGCCTACACCCAAAGCTAGCATGTGGCAGTGTGGAAGCAAACACGTTCAAGGGAACATCCTTCATAGTAAGAATTTACTCCAACAATCTGTTCCTGCCCTATGAATTGAGTTGATATGGCAAGTTACTAAATTCAAGTGAGATTTAAATTTTTGATGGGTTAAGTGACAATTTCTATCTACAGCACATATATGCTGGAAAACTAGAGGTATTTCTATTTTAAAGCCACAAATCCCTTGGAATCTTCAAAGCTAAAGGTAAAATAATGCCTGAGTGGGAATCCCTATGTGGTGGGGATTCTACAAATTCCATAAAAGAATCTTTGCACCCATGGGCTTGACTTGCAATCAGAAACAAGGTGAATTCTTGCTAAGAACAGCTGAACTACAAATTCAATTGATAATAAACCACAAAACATCAAGATGCTGACGTTCGATTCTTTTTTCTTACTGCAGCAAGCCATTTTAATAGCTCCCCAATGTGATTTCCAAAGTGCCTGGATTCTGAATCCTTTTATAGAGGGAACTCCCAGTGAAGTCAATGAGAGTTCCGTTTGTGTAAGAATATGAGCTCAGACCAATAGATCTGCAGTTCTATTCTGAGCCTAGGAGGGCACACTACCCTGATAGTTTGCCTGAGGGGATAATTCCAATACAGGAGGAGAAATGAACAGATTATAGAGCTATCACCCAAAGCATTTAAACCTCACCTAGTCAATAAAGGAAAATAAAAATCAGCTTCTATTATGGTTAATGTGTTAGGAAGCATATTCCCTTTTAAAAACAACAACAAAGAACAGCTTGTAAAAATATTTTCTGTTTTTATAGCACTTCTTATTGAAATATGTCTGTGAACACTATTACTCTAACTGTTTGGCCAAGAAGAGCAAGGCAGGGGTCTGGTGAGCAGTCAGGCAGTAAGTCAATTGAGGGGCCAAGATTAGAACCTTGACAATGTACTCTCACTTTGGTCTCTTTCGCATTTCCAGTGAAAGAAAATTAGATAACCAGTGCTTTGGGGAGCTACTGTACCAAAGGACTATATGAAAGAACCATAGCATCCAATGAGAAAAGACTATTTTATATATGATCCCAGTTCAAAAACTATCTTGGAAGACTCTGTCCAAATTCAGTGACCAGAAAAGGGAAAATATATTAAGAAAAAGAGATGTAGCAAGAGGTCCTGCCTGAGCACAAATAATTAAATACAGAGTAAGCAATCAAGGTATAAATCAAGACCCTGTCTCATTTATTCAATTATTGTGATAAGTAAATAAAGCTATTTTCCAGCAGGTTTTAAAGTTATTATAAAAGAAATGTTGCCACCACTGGGTAGAACTTTCAACAGATACATTTAGAGTTCATTGTAAAGGACTCTACCATATGTCAAATGCCCACCTCATCCATCAGTTGTCATAGAAAGCTCGACTTTTAAGAAACCCCATTCTCTAGTGAAAAGCCCCATTCAGCCAGAGGGCAATGATTGCCCAGATCTTTGGACAGAGTCCGGATGGTTCCCACACACAGAGGCTGGAAGTGCTATAGGGACAAGCCCTTGGGAAATAAGGTCCAAAATCTTTCCAGTACATCTTTCGGTGACTTTTCCAAGGAAAGACCATTAACCTGCTTTGCAGAAAAAGGATTCCATAGCCATGCTAAAGAGCACAGACAAGCCTGGAGTTGGAGGAAAAAGACAATCACAGGGTACAGGGTGGAGGAGTGGCACGGGGGTATATGCATGCAGATCCCTTAAATGCGTTACTCTGGAGCTGCAAAGAGGTCTACAGTTTGGTACTTCTCTAGTGAACAGCTCCGAGGCTTGTACCGACCAAAAGAATAGGGCTATAATGGAAACCCCACTAAAATATGGCTGTCTAATCATCTAAGAGGCAAAGTCATTTCCTAGGGTTCTCATTGTCTCCTCTGATGAATGGTTACCTCCCCCCACGACCCCCGTGCCCCTGCCCCGGCTCTCTATGCCTTTGAATCAATCCTATTCCCCAAAGGATCTAGTCTCATTCACCAGCATAGTTCCGAAATAAGACAAAAGGTCAGCGAGCCTCCTGTTCACGGAGGCACGGCTACACCCCCCATTCCTTTTTTTTTTTGGAACAGTTAAAACGCTTCAAAATACATTGAGAACCTTTCGTCCCTACCTTCGTCCTCATCGGAGACAGGAGACCTTCCATGTTGATTTAATCCTCATGCCAGTTCCACTCTTCTCCAAGTTAGTCCCTCTCCGTTCCCTTTCTCAAGCATCCCACACGAAGAAAGCCATGTCAGGAATCAAAAGCAACTCCCATTTCAGCCGCGGCACCCAGCAGCCAACCTGTCTAACTTGAATCCCCAGTGCCTGGAAAGCACTGTTTCTGGAGAAACCTCCCCACCTCCCTTTTCTCTCTGTCTCTCTTTCTCTCCCTCTCTCTTTCTCCCCCCTCCCCATAATCTGCCTACAGCTCTCTGTACAACCCGCTCACTTGACAAATGATCACTGTCTTACGTAATGCATTCAAGACAAGGAAAAGTGATCTTAACCAAACTCTGGGGATCAGGTCATCCAGGACAAGTGAGGGGGACAGACTTTGTTTTAGTGTCCTGTCTTTACAGGGATTTGAAAGCCCTTAATCTTACAGCTGGATCTCTTTGGCAAAGGTAGGTTAAGGAATACTTTATTCTTTCCTTCTCTAAAACAGGACCTAGGCATGAATGGGTGAATTACAGCTGTCACCAGTAGCACTCAGCAAGCTTTCTGATTTGTAGATTTTTTTTTTTGCTTTGGTTGTGTCTACATTTTGATGGTGGGAGGTGCTCTGAATCTATGATTTCTAACATGTAAGGAATTCCTCGCCTGCAAACTCCCTCCACCAATGCATATGAGTCTCTGATTTGTTGCTTATTATCTGTAACTTAGAGCAGTGGTGTCCAACTCAAATAGAAACAAGGGCCACTAAATCATATATAGCCCTGCAGGTGCATATTGACTTAGAAAAGCACATATTAATATTAAATATATTTTATCGTGTTTTTATTTATTTTGTTAGACCTTTCCCATCTTAATCTGATTCAGTCACACTCAGGAGTATTGCTGGGGCATGTGGCCCAGGGGAGTGTGTTTGACACCTCTGACTTAGAATATTAAAGAATTGCTTGGGACATGGAAAGTTTAAATGTCTTGTCCATGACCACTCAGCTAGTACGTGTTAGGGGCAAGATGTGAAGCCAGGTCTTTCTGGCTTCAAAGCTAGTCCTCTATCCACTAATTTCATGTGCCACCTCCATGTCTGCATAAGGGATGGGAAGAAGGACTAGACCTATTATTTTAATGGGATAGGAAACTACTGGTTGATAAAACTCCCTCCACCAAGGCAGATCATTAAATTCTCAGTAAATAATTGTCTCAGAAAGTTGCTTAGAACAATTAGAGGTTAGGTGACTTGACCAGAGTCACAGAGTCAATGGATGTTAGGGGTTGACTATAACACAAATTTTCCAGCTCCAATGCCAGCTAGCTACTTACAACGTCATGGCTTCTGTGTCAATATAGATACCTAAATATGTGAAGGAGAATGAAAATTTCAAGCAACTTTGTTCTCAGTTATGGATGATTGACTGGGGTTTTCATTGTTCATCCAAATGTTTTAGGGCCATGAAGGCACGACCTTATCTATTACTTAGATGAAAAGGATTTTTCAGATACAGATTCATGGACTTAGTTCCTGAACAGCTGAGCATTAAGTATCAAATGTCTATCATGTTAAAGAGGATACCAAAGAAATCAGGATTTGTCTGTTTCATTCAGATTTGCTACTCACTCATAAAAAAGTGCATAATTAATAAACAAGTATAGCACATTCCTGTGTCAAGGAAAATTAGATTCAATAGTTGATTGAGATATTTCTGTGCTATTTCTCTTCTTTCCCCTCGTTACGTCTTGGGCAACTTTCCATCATGAAAATGATTCAAGTATCCTAATTCAAATAATGGCTCTTTAGTTATGGCTGAGAACATCAATACCATTCCAAGAAATCCATCAGTCATTATGTTGGGAACCACTATTTTTAAAGGCTGGATCAATCTAACTTCTACCTTGCAGGAACACTGGGTTAACAATTGCAAATAAATTACTTATGTATGCTTCGGTGTAATCAGAAACTTTGTTCTGTTGTCTCACTCCTCTTTTTCTTTTTTCTCCCTTGATTTCCAACTCCCAGTAGATCCCTAGGAAGAAAAGAAGAACAACTTATCCTTCCAGATGAGTCATAAAATGAACCTCTAATGCTTTCTTTCCAATCATCAGTGATATTCACATACACACACACACACAGATCCAAGATGTTGTTGGTGTGGTAGATTTCAATGCCTCTGTGATTTATTAGCAGTAGTAGGATTCAAATAAATTAAAAACTGGTTCTCTGCCCTAATGACCATTTGTTTTTGTTTTATTTTTTTGAGTTTTGCATCCAATTCTGTGTTCATTTATTTCATACTTACAAAAAGAATTGCCCGCCCCTGCCCCTTTCCAGAAAAATGGTCTCTGTGATGTCAGCCACAGGACATTGCAACTCTAACTATGACAGCTATGTTGTTCAGTAATTGTGCCAAAATTAACCTGTCCTCATTTGGTTTTTAATTTTTAAATGTTTGTAAAAGAGATCATTTTTCTGTTTGTGCCAGGTAACTTGAATTCCTCAAAAGAAGTTATGTTCTGACTTGTCTTGGCCATCTTCTCCCTGCTTGCCATTTATGTTCTGTTAGTTCCAGTGCAAACATCATTCTTAGCTGAACCGGTGTGGATCAGCTGAATTCCATTTCTGTATTATTAGACATTCTTTATGAGCTGCTAAGGGTGAAAACATATGTCACCAAATGGTTGACAATGAAATTCTTTGACTTTTCCAGACTGATCTTTAGAGAATAGATGTGCAAACTGCTGTTGATTCGAACTTTAACATTCGGCTAATTGTTTGATGCCTGCCCTTCCTTACCCCTTCATTCTAAAGCACTTCAAATTCTACCTGTGATCACATCAAACATTCTACCATCCCATTTCATGAACCTCATTCTCTTGGTCACTCTCCAGCTTTACACTAATTCCTCTCCGCTGTTAGGTGGTGAGGTAGATAGAGTGCTGAGCTGTAACTCAGGGAGACCTGAGTTCAAATTTGACCTCAGATACTTAACTAGCTATGTGATGATGGGCAAGTAACTTGACCTCTCTGTGCCTCAGTTTCCTCATCTGTAAAATGGGGATAATAATAGAACCAAGGCTGTTGTGAGGATTAAATGAGATAATAATTCTCAAGCATTTAGCAGAGTGTCTGGCACATAATAAGTCCCATATAAATGTTAACTATCATCAGGGTCACCAATTCAACTTAATTCTCAGTTATACCACATTCAATTGATCTAGTGTTATTTGGATGCGTTGTTTTTCCTGACATATTATAAATGCTCCCTAACACAAAGACTTCAACATTAAGAATTTATATGACATATAGGTCTACTTCACTGAGGTCTTAGTCTCCCAGAAACTGTCTCAACAATCAGCTTTGTTGATACCCTTGACTTTTTTGGTTGCCTCTCATCTTTCTAGATATAGGAAACTCATCTGATTTATATATGTGAATATATGTATATGTATATGTGTGTGTGTGTGTGTACATACACACACACACTTCCAGTCACTCAGGCTTACAACCCAGGTGTCATCTTTAACTCCTCATTAACTCTTATCCCACACATCCAAGCTGTTGCCAAGGCCTGTCAATTTCCCATTTATATCATATCTCTAATGCATCCCTTTCTGTCCTCTGACACTGCCACCACTCTAGCGCAGGTCCTCATCACCTTATGCCTAGACTTTTGCAATAGCCTGCTGGTATGTCTGGGTGCCTTAAGTCTCTGCCCAATCCAATCCATTCTCCATTCAGCCACCAAAATGATTTTCCTAAAATGGAGGTCTGACCATGTTACCCTTCTATTCAATAAACTCTAGTGGCTCCCTATCACTTGCAGGATCAAATACAAAGTATGCTATTTGGCATTCAAAGTCCTTCATAACCTAGGCCCCTCCTACTTTTCCAATTTTCTAATATCTTTACTTCCTGCTTCTCTTTGATTCAGTGACACTGGCCTCCTGGCTGTTCCACAAATGGGACACTCCATCTCTTGGCTCTAGGCATTTTCTCTGGCTGCCCCTACATGTGGAATGTTCTCCTTCCTCAACTCTGCTTACTGTCTTCCATAATTTCCCTTAAGTTTCAACTTCTATGGTAAGCCTATCCAAACCCTTTTTATTTCCAGTGCTTTCCCTGATTTAATTATTTCCTATTTATCCTATACATAGCTTGTTTTTACCTATTTGTGAACTTATGGTCTCTCCCATTAGATTGTGAGCCCATTGAGGACAAAGATTGACCTTTGCCTCTTTTTGTGTCCCCAGTGCTTAGCACAGTACCTGGTGAGTAATAGCTGCTTAATAAATGTTTACTGACTGACTGATCTTTCAAAGACAATAGAGGACTTGAAAGCTGCTGTAGGACCCAAGGGCAAATGTTGTACTCATTTCAAAAACAAGAAGGCAGTGAAGACTAAACTTTAGGCCAAGAAGTTTCCTTTTGATTTTTGGCAAAGTTCTGCAATGTCTTCTAGAGTGGAACAAGGGATGGTTTATGAACAACCAGAAAACGAATTTGTGGATTCATTCTTAGCAAAATCACTTGCTGGAATTATTTGCCTAATACTTTTTTTGTAACATCTAATTCTCAGAATCTAACATTAGATTTAAGCTTCATGTATGGCTCTGATCCTCACTTTGTCCAGCTCCCTTTCCCATCTCTGCAGCTATCATGATTCCTCTCTAGAAGTACATTTATAACTAGATCTGCTCTAGAATTCTGTTCTTTCTTCATCTGTCTCTTCTTCTTAGTTCCCTTCTCTCAAAAATTGCTTTACTTTCTCAGAGATATCAATCTCTCACTTTATCCAGATTCTTTCCTCAGCATATTCAAATATGCTCATTCTTTCTTCCATCTATAAGATATCATTCTTCCTATTTATCATTTCTATTACCACACATCATTCCAAAATGCTTGAACATTGTGCTACTCCCTATTACTTGTGAATACTTTTCTCATCAGATCATTCTAGTCTAGAATTCATTATTTTCCATTCAAAGAAATTCTTTGCAAAAGATAATGACCACAATTAAAACAACTCTGAAGTATCACTTTGTACCCATTTTATTGGAAAATTCTATAGGAAATGAAAAAAAAAATCAATGTTGGAGGGTCTGAGGGAAGATGAACACATTAATACACTGCAAGTACACAGCTGAGAATTGGCCCAAACACTCAGAAAAAAATTAATTTTGCAAGGAAATTACCAAACTATGCCCTATGATCCAAGGCTTAATCCCACTGAATCTCTGCTCCAAGAAAGTCAATGTTAAAAATAATGACTCCATATATAAAAAATTTATGTTGATAACTATAAAATTTATAATATATACTTACAATGTATATACATATAATTTTACACATATACCCTATATATATATATACACCAATTATTCATAGTAATATTCTTTGTAATAACAAAAAAGCTGGAAACAAATTCTGTTGACAGTGAACAGAGAATGGCTAAATAAATTGTGGTATATGAACACAATGAACAACACATATGAAGATTTCATGGAAACAGGGGAAGGTTTGCCTGAAGTGTTGCAGAGAGAAAAAAAGAAGAGCCAAAAGAGCACACAATGACTAAAACAATATAAATGAAGACAATATTGAAAACCAACAAAATCTGGGTTAAATAAAATTCACAATATTAGCTCCAAATTATTAAAGTACAATCCTTGCTTTAACTTTATGGGAACAGTAAGATATATAATATATATATGTGTGTGCATACATGTATACATGTATGAGTGTATATGTATATGTATGTATACATATATGCATACACATATGTATACATGTATGGAGAGCAACATGAGTTATCACAAGTTAGCTTTGCTTAATTTTTATGAGATGTTACTCTGGGGGTAGGCGAGAATGGTTGTTTGTTGAGGAATAATTATTAATACACAATATAGTAACCTGAGCTTTTAAAACAGTTAAACTAATGTTGACTTTACCGTTTTTTTTTCCTCCCTGAACTTTTGCCTTCCCTTCACCTTAATACAGTTATGTCTTTTGGTACTCTTTCTGACCCTCAATTTTCCCAGTATTGTAGTTTAATGTGTATAGAACACAGAGAGTAGAATGTATGGAATAGAAGAGAATGATTGTTCAGTTTGCCGTGTGCTGAAAGTTAGTTCACTCCAGGCAAACCCTGTGGTTCTATAGTCAGACCTGGCTGTCCTAGCTTAGGTATTTATTCCCATTAGGGGACACTCTGGATATCTTGTTACATCCTAATATCTAACATCCAGTGAAAACTAGATCCTTTCTGGTTACTCATTTGTAAGATGAGGAGGCCAAACTAGACAAATTCTCCATTCCCTTCCAGGCCTAAATCTATGGTCCTACGATTGTATCCACACCTTTACCTACCTACTTCCTAAAGTCTTGTGTATTTGTGGTGTCTCTAGAAGCCCAGAATGAAGCTAGTTATATTATGTGAGGGATGAGCCAGACCCCTAAACTTACTTGGATCTTTGAAACTATAGCTGATCTTTTTTTTAAAAAAATCTTAAAATGGTGTATAAATGTGAGTTATTACCATCATCATTGTCATTTAGCCCAGATCTTCTGAGGCCATTGCCAATAGGGACAAAACTTCAATTTTTCCGCCTTCAATTTATCAAGCACTCTCATTCAATTTAAAACCAAATAGGCCTCAACCACATAAAGGGCCTATTATATATTTTTATCAGTAAATAGTTTTAAATTACAGCATTTTCAAATGTGCATTAGCTCTTTCAAAACACTAAACTATACTTTTGTGAAGTGAAATATAGGACTATTAGAGAACATGGTATTCTTACTACACAATGAAGCACTGCATATATTGCGAGCTTTTGTAAAAATTAACTTCAAGTTTTCCATTGACTAGCACCATTGTTCCAATGGTGTTTCAATCACCAACTCTACCTATGCTGTGTAGCATTACAAGGATTTAATTAAGAAAATATGAGATATATTCTGAGCAGAGTAACATAACAGAAATCCCAAGTTAATAGTAGTCAAAATATGTCTTATATTGTTTGACTATAAAAACACCGTAAACCTGAACATGATGGGCTGGTGTTTTCTGTATATTTCATTTCTGTTGCCACTACCACAGCTAAGGTCTTTATCAGTTCTTCCCAGAATGATTACAACTGACTGCTAATTATTGTACCCTCTTCCAGCTTCCCGATTTTCCTATTCATTCTGCAGCACACTGTTGACAAGTTAATCTTCTTAATGCATAGCTCTGATTGTTTCTTGCTCAAAAAAATCTTCAAAGGCTCTCCATTGTCTACCAAATGTCAACAAGTCAGCAAGTATTTATTAAGCACCTACTAAGTGCCAAAGAACTGTGCTAAGGCTAAGGATACAAGAAAGGCGAAAACAGCCCCTGCTCTCCAGGAGATCACATCTGATGGGGTGAGATAACATGCAAACAACTATGTTCAAACGAGCTATCTATTCAGGATATACTGGACAAAGTCACAGAGGGAAGACACTAAACTCCTTTGACTGGAATTCAAGAACTTCCACAATTTGTCCCTAACTTACTCTTCTAGTTAGATATTCTCTTCATGTATCCAACAAACCTGGAATACTCAGTTTCCCAAATACGCTCCATGCTTTCTCATATCTGTGCCTTTAATTACTTACTTATAAGTAAATCTAGTAGAAGAAATGGATTGTGCAAGGATAGAAGGCTTTGGGAAATTGAATCAACTCCAGGCCCTTTGAGCTAGTCCCATGTGTCCAGCTCCTATCAATCCTTCAGAAGCCCAGTTCAAATTCAATTTTCTCCATGAAACCAGATAGTTTGAAATAAGTTATTTTTCCTTCATTTAAATTACCATAGTATACTGTAGCTCTCTCGTTAAATTTCCACATTCTACATTATATTCGAGTTATTTGTATATGTGCTCCGCCTAAGGAACATCAATCTCCAAGAGGAAAATGACCATGCCTGATACATTTTCACATCTGTCTTCCATAAGGTCTTGTACATGCCAGGTATTCAAATTTATTCAAATGAATGAATGATAGATTGCTGTAAAATTCAGATTTTCTTATATTAGCAGGAGGTGTGTGTGTGTGTGTGTGTGTGTGTGTGTGTGTGTGTGTGTAGGGTATACTTAGAGTAATACTCTCATGGTATGAAAGATTTAATCCAGTGTTCAAAAATATCCAACCTAAAGTTAGATTTCAAATAGATAGAGAAAATAATAATCAATGTCAGAGAGGAAAGTGGGGTTAAAAGAGGAGGGGAAGGAACTTTGCCAATATCTGACTTTATGTCTAGTCTAGTTTCTACTTGTGATAACTTACTAGATGTTCTTCTGAGAACCTTTACTCCACACCCTGTAATCCATCCTTTACAGCACTGCCTCAACAATTTTCCAAATAACCCCTCTATTTATCTCACTAATTTACTTTTAAAAAATCGATGAATCCCCTTAGCCTTCAAAATTAAAGTATAAAATTCTTATTCTGGTCTTTAATGCCCTCCACAATCTGGCTGCAACCTACTTTTCCAGACATAATTTACTCTATTCTCCTTCAAACATTCTATATTCCAGATAACCTGTACTACTTACCCCATTTTCCTCTTGTCTTCTCTCATCACCATAGTTTTGTTCATGCCTTCCCCTATTCCTGGACTAAGCTGTCCTTTGCTCTACTCGCCCATGAGAATTTCTCCCCTTCCTTTCTGTAAGATCCAACTCAAGTGCAAGAACATCTTCTCTTATATTCCCCTCTTTCTAGTTGAAAATGCCCTCCCTCTTCAAATTCATGAAAGAAAAGATCTCCTGTAGAGCAATTCCTATGTGTGTATCCCCAGTGCTTAGCGTAGTATTTTTCAAATAGGTGCTCAAAATGAATTAATGAATGAATGAATGAAGTTTAATCCTCTAGACAGGATCCCAGGACTGTGTTCTAGGTTCATGAGACTAATTCCAATATTTGGAAGAGTGATCCCTACCATTTAACAGCTAATGCTCTCTAAATGAATAGTTACAGGGTATGCATTATTCCCTTGCTGTTATAAGATATGAAAGCAAAACCCACTGCTTCATAAAGATGAGTTCCTATGCTAAGATGCCTCTGCAAAAAATGCTTCCTTACCCTGTGAACAAGTACATCTCTTATTGTGGCTTAAAAAAAGATTAGAGAGTAAAATCTTTCTATCCTGGGAATACTAGGTCAAGCCACAAAGGTCATCATACATTGCAGGTTCAGATTTCCTATTTCTCCTGCATTAACAACTCTGACCGGCCCTTTTACCTTTTACTACTTCTGGGTATATCTTCAAGATCCTTGTAATCATTGGGGAATACTGTAGCTGTACAATTAATATTCACTATGAGAGGACTGAATTGCCCTATTTCGTAAACTGCTTTCAACTTATTAAGTTAAAGAGACTGAAAACTTCTTTTATTTATCTCAATCCAACAACCATCTCTGCCTTAGCCTTCATAACTTTCCTATCACTCTCTTCTATTTTTTATTTGAAAGCACAACCTAATAGCCAAGCTTCATAGTGAGAAAGAATAGAAATTCATTCTTGAATTGGCTGCTGACATCTTCGTGTAGTAACCTTAGAGGGAGTTATTTAATTATATTCATTCTTCCTCAAAGACAACTCAGTTTACCTGTTGGTAAAATGAGGACTTACACATCTCAGGGAATTCTTCATATTTGAACTTCCATGAGATGTATTATTGTAGTGCTCAGAAAGCCTATGCGGTGTGATCACTACTTACCATCTAATTGCTTGAATGAAAGTGTTATATATATAAAATACTCTTCATTAAAATCCTGTTCCCATGGTAGTTGACTCTTAGGTTCCCAAAAGCTAAGGCAGGAGAGGGCAAATTCTGTCACGTCCTGCCAAGCTGGAAAAGCTTCCTGTTTGGTGTTATTGTCCAGGGTCAGTATAAGTGCAGCTATGGGGTGATTGATTGTTCTGTTATATCAACTCTCAAAGACTGTCTACTAAGGCAAGGAGGAGCTGCAATCTTCATCAGGAAGGAGTGATTACACCAAAAAATTATAGATCCTTGAGGTATTTATTATAGCACACACACGAATGGATACTGTTATGCTACTACCCCATGCAGGGACATCAGTTAAGATGATCTTTCAAGGTACGTTTTAAGACCTTGATGCTTTGAAATTTCAATGAATCTGAGATCTTATTAATATTAATACCTCCTCAAGCAATTTAAATCACAATCCTGCCATACCTTTTCATCCTATATGAGTCTTGTGCATGTCTTCTAAGATTTCTTCCACTGGGGTAAACCCAATGTGGGTAGGACCTTCCTCTAAGTCTCTTGTCATTGTGTGAATCAATAAAATACCAAGTATTTTATTAAGCACTTACTATGTTTCAGTGAGTCTGCTAGGTGCTGGAGATAGACAAAAAATGAAAGAGACAAAAAAAATGAAAAATAGCCCCTGGTCTTAAGGAGCTTAAATTTGGTAGAAAAAGGCAACATGTACACATTTATACAAAGTGCATATGGAATAATTTCAGGGTGGAGGCACTAGTAATTAGGAAGGGGATGTCATGAACAGTTTCTTGTTGAAAATTGCATTTGAATTGAGCTTCGACAAAAATGGGATTCTAAGAGGTGGAGGTGACGAGGAAATACAGACGAGGCATGGGTGACTTACTGTACAAAGGAAAGAAGATGGGAAATAGATGGTTGTGTGTGAGGAACCACCAGAGGGCCAGTTTAACTGGACTGGAGAAAGTGTAAAAGGGAGAAATGTGGAATGAGTCCAGTTGGAGCCAAGTTATGATGCATTTAACATCAAAGAAAGCAATTTGTTTTTGATCCTGGAGGTAATGAGGAATCACTGCTATGTACTGAGCAGAGGTGTGACATGGTCAGACCTGTGCTTTAGGAATATCACCATGGCAGCTGTGTAGAGAATGAACTAGAGATGGAAGAGACTTGAAGCAGTGAAACCAATAAGGAGGTTATTTTAATAGTCTAAGAAAGAGGTGAGAAATACTTGAACCAAGGCAGTGGCCATATGAATGGAGAGGAGAAGGCTATGAGAGATGTTAAGAATACAAGTAGATAATGTGGGCTGTTCATCAGTGATCTCTTGCTCTTGCTAAATGACAAGGCTATCTCCTTGTCCCATCACACATCTCCCTAATAATACATTTTATGCCACCCCTCTTATGTGTTTCTTCAATAATAGCCAGTTGCCCCCCACCACATCCTCTACATGATTCTCCATTGCTGTTTTGGTGACCTACAACTTCAGTTCTTTGGCTACTATATTATTCCACATAGCATAGCCAGAAAAATAATGTGAGAAAGATGGAAATAGTCTGCAATCTCTCTTTCTCATTGCTGTGACACCAAGCTTCCACTTCTGGAGGTCCTCATGACCAACTCATAAGACGCTCACAAGATTTCAATTCTTACCCTCCCTTAAGGATGAAGGGACTATATTTTCCTAGGTAAGTCATAACCCACACTGTTCCTTCAATCAGAATATACTGATTTCTGTCCCATGTTGCAAGCATCTATTCCAATTCTACTTTACCAGTGCTTCTTAAACTGTGGGTATCAATCCCATATGGAGTTCAGAAGCACTGAAGGAGTTGTCAGTGGGAAAAGTTTAAGAAACCCTGCTCTAAGCCTTTGATTGAAGAAGGCCACATAGTCTTGATTTCAACTTTTGCTCTAACTTGGTAATGGTCTGACTACGTAGAGACAGCTGATTCTGATATGACTTCCATATTAGTAACAAGATTTTTCCCCAGTCCATTAAAACATACTCAATTTCACATTTGGGAAATTTGGTGATCACCAAAACCTTCTGACTCTTTTCTGGAAATATTATTCATGATATGTAGAATGAATGCATTATATGTGTAAAATACTCTTCATTAAAGTCCTGTTCCCATGGGAGCTGAACTTCCCACGTGGCTTCTGAGTAGCATTCACATCTTTTATCTTTCATCTCATCTAAATTGTATTTTGCAACCTGTTTTTTGCCATTCTTCCCCCAAGCTCATCTTCAATTTGAAATCACTAAGTACCAGAATATACTTTAGCTTGTTTTGGAGGATGTTGTCAACTTTTTGGTAACATTTCTTAACCTCTTCATTATCTACATACAATAGATGACACATAAGTTACAGTTATGATCATAGTAGGTTTTTTTGTTTTTGCTTCTGCTCATCATAAATGATATAACTAAGGGTCTCATGAAATAATGTTTTCCATTGCTCTGAATCATAAGAAGAACCTAATTCTACCAACACTTTTGTTTACCTCCTCAAAGAAAATCTTTGAATCATTTCTTTTCCCCATTTACCTGCTACTTCCTTTTGTCTGCAGGATTGTTTTGTTTTGTTTTTATCTTGAGACTGTCGATATGGATGTGGTGCTTTTCCTCCAAAAGCATGTCGATGTATTGGCCTTTGGATTTGAGATCTTGTTCTTAGAGAGTTAATGGTTAAATTGATGTTTACAATTCTAAAAGTGTGATACCTAGCAACTTGCAGCCAGCCCATTTTTTTTGCCTCTCTACTAGCTAGGTGGTGTAGTAGATAGGTTCTAGGCTTGGAATAATAAAGAGCTGAATTCAAATCCAGCCTCAGACCCTTACTAGCTGGGTGACCCTGAGCAAGTCACTTAACCCTGCTTGCCTCAGTTCCTCATTTGTAAAATAAGCAAGAGAAGGAAATGGCAACCCACTCAACTATCTTTGCCAAGAAAACCCCAAATGGGGTTATGAAGAGTTGGACACAACTGAAGCAACTGAATGACACTATCATCACTGCAAAACTGGAAGGGAGCCACACAGGATCAAAGTCTACTTTAATTCATGGATTTCCATGGCCAAGTAATACACCTGGTATAGTATATTTAAATACTTAGCTGTGTTAATCCTCAGAAAACAGATAGCCTGTTGCTTAGGCTATACTTGAAAATTTTTCAGCATGACAGAACTTACTGGAATTCAAACTCTGATGGCACTGGCTCCAAGAACCCCTCTTCCACTTACTTTAGTACAGCTTTCGATCAGGACCTTTTGGAGGTCTTAGATACTTTAGGATCTAGATAATGCCAAATAACATTTAACAAAATATGAGTGAATAATATCACTCTCCATAATCAATGTGTTCCTAAGATTGAATTTTAATAATTTTATAATTTTCAAACTTTATTTGGTGATTAATAATAATATCTATATTATGAGTAATAATACTTCATTGTTGTTGTTGAGTCATGTCTGACTCTTCATGACCCCATTTGGGGGTTTCTTGGCAAAGATATTGGAGTGGTTTGCCATTTCCTTCTCTAGCTTATTTTGCAAATAAGAAAGCTGAGGCAAACAGGGTTAAGCAACATGCCCAGGGTGACATAATTAGTAATAGTCTGAGACTGGATTTAAACTCAGGTCTTTCTGACTCCAGACCTGGTGGTCTATCCACTGTGCCACTCAGCTGCCCCAATAACAGTAGCCACATTTATATAGTGCTTTGAGGTTTTCACAGCACATATTTTATCTCATTTGAACCTCACAACAACCCTAGGTAAATTGGTAGACAATTGGAAGTGTAAACTGTTTGGCTGTTGTGGTTGTCCCCAGGTGATAGAGGTGGTAATCAATGTTGTTATCATTGCTTGTCCTTGTCCTTGTGTTGTTGTTTTCAAAGAGGACCAAGGTGTAATCTATATATTTTGGTGGTAGAAATAGGAAAGAGTGTGGATATAAGAAACAGCGTGAGATATTGCAGAGGTAGAATTAGCCAGGAAGGACTTGGTAACTGGTTCTAGCTAGGGAAGCGATTAGATGAGGAAGGATTGAAAGATGATGACAAGGTTTCAAGCATAAAAGACTGGGTACCAGCAAGAGAGAAACAGTGAAGCCATAAGGAACAGATTTCAGAGAGAGATAGAGAACCATAGTGATCTAAAAATGTAACTGCTATTGTATTTGCCAGTTGTTATATAATATACAATATCTAATGGTTAGAGAGCAGTAGAGTGGATAGAGGGCTGGCTTTAAAGCCAGGAAGATTTGGGTTCAAGTTCCTCATCTGACAAACTGACTGTGTGATCCTTGGCAAAACATTTGACTTCTCAGTACTTTAAGAACTCTTTAAGACCATAAGATGGAGACAAGTTTCTAACTTGCAATGATAGAAGGGATTTCCCCCCATACCGATGAAATCACAAATCCAGTCCCTTTTCCATATTCTACAGAAA
Source organism: Trichosurus vulpecula (assembly GCF_011100635.1). Taxonomy (NCBI): domain Eukaryota; kingdom Metazoa; phylum Chordata; class Mammalia; order Diprotodontia; family Phalangeridae; genus Trichosurus; species Trichosurus vulpecula. The sequence goes on along the minus strand of NC_050577.1, from coordinate 165,675,690 downwards.
TTACTTAGCTTGTACCCAATGCTTTCGCATCACAAACTACTGTGAATAGGAACCCTCTAAGTATGGTTTTCTCCTCAACCTAATACTAGTCATATATTGCCTAAGAGACAAAAAGTGACTGAAGGAAGACACAAAAGGAAGCAATTTTGATAAGGAGGAAAAATGGGAGTTGTCTGATGCATACATGGCACCAATCTAGATATTTTAATGATACATACAAAAGAAGGGCCAGATAATGGAAAAATCTTATAAAACAAGTATGAATACAAAATTAGTGCTAGGATCACAGAGGGCTCAGAGTGAGACAATGACATTAAGGGAAATTAAGCACAACAAAAAGTGATTTTTAATTTCACCTACTTTGTGGGGTGCTTTGGAACGATGAGGCAATGATAAATGACAATAGGGAGAAGGCAGTTTGATTGCTATTTTGTTTCAGTTGTTTCTGCATGAGAATGATATTTGCACTGGAAATAACAGAACACGAATGGCAAGCAGGGAGAAGATGGCCAAGACAAGTCAGGATATAGCTTCTCTTGAGGAATTCAAGTTACCTGGCACAAACAAGCCTATCCTTGGATACTGAAATCACTGGTGAATGTGGCTACTGAGTCAGGGATACCTGATGGTGAACGCAGAACAGGACAGGTACCACAGGACTGTGGAAAGGTTCCTTTTTGTCTCGATTTTCAGAAAAAGAAAAATAATAAAGCATGTTCACTAAAGTTTAGCAAATTTGATTTAATTCCTGGGAAAATTTTAGAACAGACCCTATTAAAAAGATGGCTAGGGAACAGCTAGAAAAGGAAGCAGCAATTACAGAGAGTGTAGTTTCATCAAGAACAGGTCATGCTAGACTTACCTGATTTCCATTTTTGGCAGAGCTACTAAACTAGTCCTGATCATGGCAATGTTGTAGATACGGTTTATTTAGATTTTTAGCAAAGTATTTAATAGAGTATCTCATACTCTTCTTGTGGAAAAGATGGAGAGGTATACACTAGATGATCAAAACAGATGTATTTGAGACTAGCTGAGTGGCGGAATTCAAAAAGAGTCATTAATGGTACAATGTAAATGTAGCAGGTGGTCCCTGTGGAGTCCCTCAGGCATCTGGTCTTGCATTTAATAACAACCACAACAATTTTTATCAAGAAATAAAAGGCATAGATAACCCGCTCTCAAATCTGCAGATGATACAAAGTTAAGAGGGATCTCTAATCCTCTGGATGGCAGAATCAGGATCCAAAAAGATTTTGATAGGCTAGAGAAAAGATTCTTAGCCATTTCTGTGTCATGAACCCCTTGGGCAGTCTGGTGAAATCAATGGACCTCTTTTCCGAATAATGTAGGGCAGCTGGGTGGTGCAGTGGATAGAGTGCTAGGCCTAGAGTCAGGAAGACCTGAGTTTCCTGAGTTCAAATCTGGTCTTAAACACTTATTAGCTGTGTGACCCTGGGCAAGTCACCTAAACCTGTTTGCTTCAATTTCCTTATCTATAAAATGAGCTGCAGAAGGAAATGGGAAACCACTCCAGTATCTCTGCCAAGAAAATCTTGAATGGGGTCAAGAAGAATCAGGACTGAAAACGACTAAACAATAACTGAATAATGTCTTTAAACACATAAAACAAAATACATGGGGTTCTCAAGGAAACCAATTTATTGAAATAAATACCTAATTATTTTCTATCCAAGTTCATGAACTCAGGTTAAGAATCCCTGATCTGGGGGGGGGGGGGGGTGTGGAGCCAAGATGGTGGCTGGAAAGCAGAGACTAGTGTGAGCTCCCTGCCAAGTCCCTCCAAAAACCTATAAAAAATGGCTCTGAACCAATTCTAGAACTGCAGAACCCACAAGACAGCAGAGGAAAGCAGGGATTCAGCCCAGGACAGCCTGGATGGTCTCTGGGTGAGGTCTATCCCGCATGGAGCTGGGAGCAGAGCAGAGCGGAGGGGAACAGAGCCCAGCGTGGGCAGGACCAACCAGACCAGAAGCCGGGTGGAGTGGGCCCTAGCACCCTGAATCAGTGAGCTATGGCAGTTACCAGACTTCTCAACCCACAAACACCAAAGACAGCAGAGAAGGTTAGTGGGAAAAGCTGCGGGAGTGGAAGGAGTTCACAGTTCAGCCACCACCCCGGGGGCAGTGGAGGTGGGGCAGCTACAGAAGTACAGCTGCAGTTGCTTCCGGCCCCAGGCCCACCTGGTGGGAGGAATTAAGTGGTGGATCACAGCAGGAGTGCACAGCCTGCTGAAGATCTAAGTCCAGTCCAGGTTGGGAGTTCTTGGGGAAGGAGGAATGCTGGTGTGGCAGAGCTGGCGCATCCCCCAGGCGTGGAACATAGTTCTCTAAACTCTACAAGCAGTCATACCCCGCTGAAAAACTCAAGGCTCAAGTTAGTTGGCTGGGAATATGGCCAGGCAGCGAAAACGTACCCAGATTCAGTCTCAGACTTTGGATTCTTTCTTTGGTGACAAAGAAAACCAAAACATACAGACAGAAGAAGTTAACATAGTCAAAGAGCCTGCAACAAAAGCCTCCAAGAAAAACATGAACTGGTTCCAGGCCATGGAAGAGCTCAAAAAGGATTTGGAAAAGCAAGTTAGAGAAGTAGAGGAAAAATTGGGAAGAGAAATGAGAGTTATGCGAGAAAACCATGAAAAACAAGTCAATGACTTGCTAAAGGAGACCCAAAAAATACTGAAAAATATACTGAAGAAAACAACACCTTAAAAAATAGACTAACTCAAATGGCAAAAAAGCTCCAAAAAGCCAATGAGGAGAAGAATGCCCTGAAAGGCAGAATTAGCCAAATGGAAAAGGAGGTCCAAAAGACCACTGAAGAAAATACTACCTTAAAAATGAGATTGGAGCAAGTGGAAGCTAGTGACTTTATGAGAAATCAAGATAATATAAAACAGAACCAAAGGAATGAAAAAATGGAAGACAATGTGAAATATCTCCTTGGAAAAACCACTGACCTGGAAAATAGATCCAGGAGAGATAATTTAAAAATTATTGGACTACCTGAAAGCCATGATCAAAAAAAGAGCCTAGATATCATCTATCAAGAAATTATCAAGGAGAACTGCCCTGATATTCTAGAGCCACAGGGCAAAATAGAAATTGAAAGAATCCACCAATCGCCTCCTCAAATAGATCCCAAAAATAAATCTCCTAGCAATATTGTTGCCAAATTCCAGAGCTCCCAGATCAAGGAGAAAATACTGCAAGCAGCCAGAAAGAAACATTTTGAGTATTGTGGAAACATAATCAGGATAAGATGCCAAGATCTGGCAGCTTCTACATTAAGAGATCGAAGGGCTTGGAATACGATATTCTGGAGGTCAATGGAGCTAGGATTAAAACCAAGTATCACCTACCCAGCAAAACTGAGTATCATGCTCCAAGGCAAAATGTGGACTTCCAATAAAATAGAGGACTTTCAAGCTCTCACAGTTAAAAGACCAGAGTTGAACAGAAAATTTGACTTCCAAACACAAGAATCAAGAGAAGCATGAAAAGGTAATCAAGAAAAAGAACAAGAAAAAGAAATTGCAAGGGACTTACTAAAGTTGAACTGTTTTGTTTATATTCCTACATGGAAAGATGATGTGTATGATTCATGAGACCTCAGTATTAGGGTAGCTGAAGGGAATATGTATATATATATATAAGTGAATGTGTATGTATGTATATATGTATGTGTGTGTGTATATATATATACATATATATACATACATATATATATATATATATATATATATATATATATATATATATATAGATAGAGAGAGAGAGAGAGAGAGAGAGAGAGAGAGAGAGAGAGAGAGAGAAAGAGAGAGAGAGAGCAGGCACAGGGTGAGTTGAAGATGAAGGGAAGATATCTAAAAGAAATAAAATCAAATTAACGGATGAGAGAGGAATATATTGAGAGGGAGATAGGGAGAGATAGAATGGGGTGGATTATCTCGCATAAAGGTGGCAAGAGGAAGCAGTTCTGTGGGAGGAGGGGAGAGGGCAGGTGAGGGGGGAATGAGTGAATCTTGCACTCATCAGATTTGGCCTGAGGAGGGAATACCATACACACTCAATTGGGTATCTTACCCCACAGGAAAGAAGAGGGAAGAAGATAAAAAAGGGGGGGATGATGGAGGGGAGGCAGATGGGGGTGGAGGTAATCAAAAACAAACACTTTCAAAAGGGGACAGGGTCAAGGGACAAAATTCAATAAAGGGGGATGGGTTGGGAAGGAGCAAAATATAGTTAGTCTTTCACAACATGAGTATTGTGGAAGGGTTATACATAATGATACACATGTGGCCTATGTTGAATTGCTTGACTTCTTAGGGAGGGTGGGTGGGAAGGGAAGAGGAGAGAGAATTTGGAACTCAAAGTTTTAGAAACAGATGTTCAAAAACAAAAAAAAAGTGTTTGCATGCAACTAGAAAATAAGATACACAGGCAATGGGGCGTAGAAATTTATCTTGCCCTACAAGAAAGGAAGGAAAAGGGGATGGGAGGGGAGTTGGGTGACAGAAGGGAGGGCTGACTGGGGAACAGGGCAACCAGAATATATGCCATCTTGGAGTGGGGGGGAGGGTAGAAATGGGGAGAAAATTTGTAATTCAAACGCTTGTGAAAATCAATGCTGAAAACGAAATATATTAAATAAATAAATAAACAAACAAACAAAAAAAAGAATCCCTGGTCTAGACCAACATCTGAATTTGATTAAGTGGAAACTCAATAACAATTAACGTAAAGTACAATGCTTGAATTTTTAAGAATCACCTTCATAAGTACAAGATAGGGATATTAGACAACATGTTAGAAGAAAAAGACATAGAGGTTTTACTGGACTACAAGTCCAGTATGAACCTTGGACTCTGACTCTGGGACCCTGAGCTCTGGTAGGCGAGCTTTTACCATATCTTGCCAGTCCTTCCTCCACATCACTTCCCAGCCATCTTTATACCATGGGGCTGCATGTGTTTCCCCCTTTTATCAATCCTTTATTTATTCTCTTTCCCCATTCAAATGTAAACTACTTGAGGGCAGGGACTGTCTCACTTTCTTATAATTGTATTCCCAGTGCTTAGCATTGTATCTAGCTCTATCTATCTATCCATCCATCTATCTATCTATCTGTCTATCTATCTATCTATCTGTCTGTCTGTCTGTCCATCTGTCTGATGGAGAAGCTAAAAGGCTGATACAATCTTGGACTGCATTAGGAGGCATAGCTTCGAGAAAAAAGGAAGTTATGGTTGCTCTGCTAAACACACATTTGGAGCACTTTGTTCAGTTCTATACACCACAGCCTAAGAAAGCATCAATGAATAAAAAAAAAGAATATTTATTAGGAAGAAAGACATTGATAAGCTAGAGGGCATCCAAAGGATGGTAACCAAAATGGCCAAGTGTCAAGAGGCCATATCATAGGACAATCAGTGAAAGGAAGTAGGGATGTTCAGCCCAGGGAAGAAAAGACTCAAGGGGGGGTATGAGAGCAGTTATTTACAAGACACATTAGATTTATTCTGGCCCCAGAGGGCAGACCAAGGAGCAATAGGTAGAAGTCACAAACAGGCAAATTTAGGCTTGATATCGTAAAAGACTTCCTAACAATTAAAGCAGTCCAAAAAAGGGGAAATGGACTATTTCAGAAAGTAGTGGCTTCTCCTTCGTTCAAGGTTTCCAAGTCAAGGCTGGATGAACCAGGGGTTGGGCTCCTTATGACAGGGATTCCTTTTCATTTATAGGTTGCACTAAGATGGCTATTGTAATTCCTTCCACATCTAAAATTCTGTAATTTTGAAATCCTATAGTAAAGGAATTAAGAATACAATGTGACCAGTCAAAAAATAAGTCTTCTGTAGAATTCATCATTTTCATAGTTATCTTTTCAAATCAATGTTGCTGCTTAAATACACTTAGCCAATGTAGGTTTGAGACACAAAAGAAAATAATTGCTTGAGTCAAGCTGTTACTATGTGTCATAATAATCAAAATAATAAGAGACACAGGAATTTTTCATTTAACAATCTCAAAACAGAAACTGCCTTACAATGATATATGTCTGTAGCTATTTTAGGTGAGTGCTGTAAAGGTCTCTATTGATTTTGTAGGCCTCTAAACCACAATAGCTAGGGCAGCTAGGTGGTGTAGTAGAGTGCCAGGCCTGGAGTGTGGAAGACTCATCTTCCTGAGTTCAAATTCGGCCTCAAGACACCAGCCATGTGACCCTGGGAAAGTTATTTAATCCAGTTTGCCTCAGTTTCCTCATCTGTAAAGTGAGCTGGAGAAGGAAATGGCAAACCACTCCAGGATCTTTCCCAAGAAAACCCCAAATGAGGTCACAAAGGGTTGGACATGACTGAAATATGACTGAATAACAATAAAAACCAAAACAGAGGCAATGAGATTCTTGCTCAGTGTCCAGTGGTCAGCCAGCATGTTGACTCAAGCTGAGATCTTCACTTTAAGCCTAGAGAAAGACAGTTTTTTAATCTCAGTATTTTAGGTAATAACACCAGAGACAAACATTTTGAATATAAGGAAATAGTGAATTTCAATTATATGCTAATTTTGAGGTTAGGGCAGAATAGATGGCTGCTCTTTGTACCAAGATGGGCTGGCAGAAGGGATGACTTCTCATACTAATAGAATTCACTCCAAACAAATCTGTGAAGCTCAGATAGGAGTCCATCCAAGTGAGTCCTGCCGCAGACAGGGGAATGGTAGGAAAATACTTCTTTTTCCAGAATGCTGTATGCCAAAGGCCTATGTTATCCTGAGTGAAGAGAAGAAAGGAGAAAAGAACGAAGAAAGAAGGAATATCAGGGAATGATGGTGGACATAGGCAGAGGCTGCCCCTGGGTCAACAGCGTGCCCTTCTATGGCAAAGCTGGGGCACCTCTAGGAACCAGATTGTGATGATGGCCTCATCAGCATCAGAGAGCAGAAGCGTGTGAGGCAAGCAGAAGCTGCAATCACAAGTGCAGTAGCATTTATTGTGGTTGGTATAAGGAGGAACAGAACTGAAGCTCTCCACGGCAGCAGCAATCTCTGTGCACTGAAGCTACTAGGATTCTCCCAAGCGATACTGTGTTTCTTTTGTGATGGCTGAGACAAAGGGACCATTCTGGGAAAGGGGGAAGTAGGAAACTGTACTCATCTGGGAGATTAAAAAGAAATAAGTACTCCACATTTGTTTTTACTAATGTGGTTAGGATATTAGCTTCTTCTGAATTAATCACTGTTTGCAATAAAAAGTTTATGTTTAAATGCAGATTAGAAGTTTAGTTTCCAGCAGATAAAGTGTTCCAAAAGGGACAGAAACCTTTGCTCAATGGCTAGTCATGAGCTACAAAAGAATTTTGAGAATGAGAATTTGCCAAGACCTACCCCGGTCTACTTACCAAGAAGAGAATAATTGACATGCACTACAGAAGTAAGCCATGGGTTAAATTGCCTTTTCATTGTTTAAAGTGGGGTTGCATTGTTCGAATCCCCACTGCATATTTCCATTGGACTGGAACCAATGACCAAATTTTACATAATCATAACTTCGAATAATGCGAATTTGAATACATATGAATACTTCAAAGGACTAATTGTTCAAACCAATCAGGACCTAGCTGTATTCTGGGAAAAGAGGTGTGGTCTCTTTAAAACCAGAGGGCAATTCTCATCCCCTATCCTTTTATTTCTGCTTTATGGAGAGACCTTTGTCCAATAAAGTCTTCTTCTGATACTTTATCCTGGAATAAGATGACCCTGAATTCCCAAAGGGTGTATTTGCACAACACAAGCTCTGGAATATATTTGTGGTTGTTTAGTCATTTTTGGTTGTGTCCAACTCTTTGTGACCCCATTTGGGGTTTTCTTGACAAAGATAGCAGAGTGATTTGCCATTTCCTTCTTCAGCTCATTTTACAGATGAAGAAACTGAGGCAAACAGGGTTAAGTGACTTGGCTGGGGTCACATAGCTAGGAAGTGTCTAAAGCCATATCTGAGCACAGGAAGATGAGTCTTCTTGACTCCAGGCCTGGAACTCTATCTGCTGCACCATATCTATCCACTGGCATATATTACCAAGCTTAGAAAAGCTTGTATCCGAGCCCAATAAAGTTCAGAGAGTCTTATTATAGTCAATTTGGTCACAAGGTGATGGATTTTCAGTCTACAGCAACTCTTAAAGACCACTAATTCCAAGAGAGGTTGTGATGTGCATGAGTGGAACAAGGGCTTACATCAATGAAATTGTTGATTGTTGAAATCTTGAATAACCTTAGTTATATCAATTAATTTCTCTTAGAAGACATTCTGGTCTCAATAATGGGGAAAATATTCCTCAGCAACCTTCAAAAGAAAGGTAAAAGGAAGTTTAAAGTAATTTATTCTTTCACTCATTTATTAGTACAGTGCTTGGCATATAGTGTTTATAGTAACTGCTTATTGACTTGCAATTCACCACATCCTTTTCGTTTTCAATCCCTGAGACTAGATCAATTTTGATACTTCAATGGATCTCATCAATTTGATTATTCATTACACTGGTGCAGATTGCCATCCATTTATGCCTTCTGCTCTAATGTGGTTCTTGCTTGTGTTTCCCATAAAGGTTCTATAGCGAATGTATCCTCTGTGCCAGAGGTCCGTCTCTGGCATATACATCTCATGAAATATACTTACATGTGAGAAGAACAAGATTAGCTCAAATAGGATGAGACATGTCCTGTTACTCTCCTTTCTGGAAAAAAAAAATCTCTCAAAGAAACTCCAGATGCATGGCAGATGGGTCATGTATCAGAAATAAAAAGAGGGCTATTCATGAAATAATGGACCACATTATTTGCTTGAAGGAAATGCTGGATGTTTTTATTCCCTCCCTATATAAATGACCGCTAGCCCTGGAAATACCATATATAAGACTGTTAAAATAGTCCAAGATGTTTCCCTGGATGGGCAAATATATTCAGACAGTTCTATAACTGGAAAGCATGGAATGATGGGAAACAAAGCCCAGGAGAGAAGAATGCTCTGAATCTGTTTCCTGGGCCCATATTCAGCTCATTTATTCTCTATTAAATCAGACCAAGGCCTTTGTGTACATTGATCATTCTTTTGTGTAATTTACATTTGGAAGAGTTTTTTTTTTTTCATTTAGCTTGGCCATAACCTTCTGTGAGAAACATGGTTTTGGGGATCACTGGACTTCCTAGGCAGGGCCAAAGTCCTGAGGAAGAACCCTCTGATAATCCCTAGGGAAGGCTGTACAGACCACAGGACTCCCAGAGGAAGACCAAGTGATAGCCATCCCTTAATCCGTGGGGATCACAGGGCCTCCTAGGGGGTCAGACCCTAAGGAAGACCCAAGCGATGGCCCCTTAGGCAGTAAGATCACAAGGCTCCCGAGACAGGGCCGGAAGTCCCAAGTGATGTCCCCTTAAGAAGGCCGTGCAGACCGCAGGGTTCCCCAAGGGAATCCAGAGTGGTAGCTCTCTTAACACCGCAGTGGGGATCACAGGACACCCCAAGACAAGATCCAGGAGTAAGCCCGGCGAGCTTCCACTGCCTGTTGCTTCCCTTCACTTGACCTTAGGAAAATCCATGTGATTTGCCCATTCACACCCAAAGAACTCAGGACCAGAGTGGGCAGAGGAAGGCATTTTATTACGCTCCCCGGGAGAGCGGGTGTAGTGCTCGCGGGAACACTCACACTGATATAGCTGCAGGAGCAGGGGTAATCATTCCCTCCACTCCTGCTAGAGTCATGGTTAGTTTACAATCTTTGTTTTTTACATAGTTTTCCTAGGTTATGTAGTTTATATAAATAGGATAATAAGGATACAGAAGCAAAAGTGAAGTTAATGAGATTTTCCTTGTCTTAGTTTAGGATTAAACTATATTCTTTTACTTCCCCTATTTTCCCTCTTTAACATTTGCAAATTACGCCAATCAGTAGGCCTGGATTCTTGACCAAGACCAGACCCTAGATAAGCTTGAACAGGTTCAAGTGGGTTTGGCCTCTCTAATTCCCTAGACTGCCTTCTCAAAAAGTATGCACATGCATACAAGCCTCTGACCTCTCATCTGACTGACCTTGAGGCCTGGTCTCTGCTAAAGCTGGGGTGGGGGAGGGCGGGGAAGCACACCTTAAGTTCTGTGGAAACAAAACTCCTCCTCCCATTTCTTACACTTCCAACCTACTTTCACATCAAAGCCCAGGTCAAGTTCATCCTTCTCCCTGAATCCATTCCTCAACATCATATTGTAGGTTGATCTCTTCCTCCACTAAGTTCTTACTGTCTGCATCACTCATTTGGTCTACTGGTTTATGATGTGACTTATCTTTTCATAAATAAATCCTGTCTCCCCACTAGAGTGGAAGCTCCTCAAGGGCAGATACCATATCTTATACCTATACTACATAGAATGATAGAATTTTTGAGCTGAGATGAACTTTGTAGAGCTTCCACTTTTTGCTTCCCTTATTCTAGAGATGAGGCACAAAGATAATAAGTGACTTTTCCAGGATTACATAGTTGGCTGACCTTAGAGCCAAGACTTGAACACATGTCTCCAGGTACCCAACCGGGTGTTATTTCAACCCCGTAGTAGTTACCTTCCCATCATCGTAGCTATACCAGTTGTGTCCTACTCATTTGGGGATTTTAATAAATGTTGATGGTGGTAATGATTATAATTTTACTGCTGGAATGTGCTTTAGAATTGCTTTCTAATCTGGTTTACCTTCCATTTGCTCCACCCACCCACCCAAACCACCTCTGAGATAAGCAGAAATGATGGAGTTAGACTAGTTGATCTAAACTCCTTTCTTTTCCAGCTTGAAATTAATGACCCTATGGTCCAACATCTTATGGCACTATGACCCCGAATAGGGAAATAGAGAATCGAAATGCTTTCTCCCAAATCCCAGCATACACTATTGTTCCCCTGCCCAATAGACTACACTGCCAAGAAGCAAAATAGAGTATCAATTGTGTCTATGGTAATCAGTTAGAACCATCTATCATTCTCACCTTCTGGTGTAATTTATAGGGCCATAAGATTAGAGATTTTAAACAGAGGTCCTTCTCCTTTTTGTGCCATAGATGTCTTTAAAAGTCTCAGGACAATATTTTTAAATAATCAAAGGAAATGCTAAATTTCAGTTAGAGGTAAGTAAAAATAAAGATGCATTTTTTCCCATCCAAGTTCTCAGATCCTCAGAAATTTATCCACAGACCCTTTGGTGGTCTGTGAAGCCCAGGCTAAGAACTCCTGATTTAAAAATTAAAGAGACCTCAGAAGTCACCTAGTTCAATATCCTCACTTTACAGGGGCCCATAGGGGTTAAATTATTTTCCCAAAGTCACATTGGCAGTAGGAGGAGGAGATCCAGGGATGTGAAGTCCAAGATGACTAGAAATAACCAGAAGGATTCCTCAATGGGGGAAGGGGGATTTTATCTGAAAAGACATATGGTTTTTAACAAGCTGGCAAGCTACTGTTTAAGAGAGAAGTGATGAAGCGGGGCTCAGATAAGCATCCAGTAGGCCAGTCAGTTCCCATTGGAAAGGTAATCAGCAGGATCAGGTCTGACTTGTAAAGCCTAGAATGAATTCTTGTAAAAAGTCCCTCACAGTGGCCTACATTCACTGTGCCACTAATTATGAAAATCAGATCAGCTGCTGCTCTACATTTCCTATGCAATGCACTCGGGCATCATGTGACTAGACAGATCACCAGCCGAACAAAAGGTAGCATCAGACTGTTGCCATGGAGACTCAAGAGCCATCTGAATTGCTATGGCATCATACAAGCAAAATTCCAACGATTGGTCTTTGACTGTGGAGCTGTTGAAACTCATCTCTTATTTTTAGAATGTGTGACATTTAACACATCGATGAATATTTCCAGCTTCAGAATATAGTCTGTATTTTCAGCATTGGACCGGAGTTTTGAGTAGGATGGGGTGGTGGTAGATTTCCTCTCCCCCTTTCCTCCAATAAATTCCACATCTGCTTTTTGTGAATGCAGTGCTTTGTCTACTTCCCTCATTTCAGAAATGTTGCTCCATTTTCATCTCCTGTTTACTTTCCCTTCTATAAATAAAATCATCCTTTTGCTGGCTATCTCCTCTAGCACAATACTGCCCTTTTGCATTCCTTACTGAAATCCTCATTCAGGCCTTCATCGTTTCAAATCTTTGTCAACCACAGCTTTAAGCCTCAGTTGCTGGTCTAACCCATGTGGAGTCCCAGCAAACAGGTGCACCATGATTTCTAAGAAATTCTTTTCTCTCTGAAGTTCCTGCCCTCCCCTAGCCTAAAGGAACCCTTATTTATTAAGCTTTCACACCCACTCCATCATCTCTTTCTTTTTTTCCCTTAAATTCAAACTTGAACCAGAAATAATCCTTTGATTTTACACTCTGAGAAATATTAATTTTAGGATTAGGTTGAGCTGTCACATGTGCCTCTTATAAACACAGCCTTTAGGTAGAGGAGGAATGCATTTGAAGTAAAATCCCTTTAAAATACTTTCCATTCTATTAAATTCAACAAATGTTTATTAATCATTCACTATCTATAAAGCTCCAAATTCGACCTATACATATACATATAAAGATGATAGACAACACAGTCCCTCACTACAAGATGCTTACTGCCTGTTCGTTAAAACAATCAAAACTTAGGCTTAAGAATCTTAAAGTTGAAAAGGGTCTTGGAATAAATCGAGTCCCACTCCTCAGCTTCACAGAAGAGGAAGCCAGGGTCCCAAACCATACAGAGACTTGCTCAAGGCTACACAGCCAGTTAGGGCCAGAGCCTGAACAGAGTTTTCTGCCACATCCAGCTACTCCTTCTTACCAGGGGAAGCTTGTTAGAGGCAAAATGAGAAATTATAGCTATAAGGCCAGAATATATGAATTCACATGGGAAAACTTTCCAAAGAGAAACTTGTTTAAGAGGGTTTTACTGTAGATCAATTTCCTCCACTTTCCTTTATCTAACACTGGCCTCTTCACACCATCTGGTGCCACTTGATATAAGAGCCTATTCTGCTGAACCTAGTGCCAAAGAACAGCTTTCTGAGCTCTTTCTACCCCATTTATTCTCTGCTTCTCTTCAAACAAAAGCTCCCTTATCTCCTTAGATTTTTTTGCACCCTCTTTTTTGTTAAAATTTATTTTGAATTAATTTATTTTTATTATTCTACAGAACTAAGCGGCTCAATTACAGCCTCTTTCTGGGTTCAAGTCCAAATCCTGCTGCTTCCCACCCAGTTTGATTGATAGACAACCAAATCATCAATCAGCAAGCATTTATTAAGGGCCTCCTTTGTGTCAGTCGCTGTCCTAGGCACTGAGGAAAAAGAAGGAAACAATCCTTACTCACAAGGAGCTTTTATCCTAACAGGAGTGAAGAAACCTCTCTGAGCCTGTGAAATGAGCACCATAATAGTTATGCTATCAACCTCCCAGGGTGAGAACAAAATGAGAAAACATGTAGAAAGAGCTTTGTAACAGCAAATCACTATGTAAATGTGTTATTATTCATTTTAATAATAATAATAATAGCTAGCATTTATATAGTGCTTTAAGTGCTGCAAGGCAATTTACATTTTTTTTTCATTTTATCCTCATAACAACCCTAGTAGAAGGTAGGTGATATCATTACCCCCGTTCTGCAGATGAGGAAACTGAGGCTGACAAAGGTCAAGTGGACTTGTCAAGAGTCACGCCGCTAATGAGTACCTAAGTCCATATTGGAACTCATGTCTTCCTAACTCAGGGGCAGTTAGGTGGTGCAATTGGATAGAGTACCGAGCCTAGATTCAGGAAGACTCCTTTTTGTGAGTTCAAATCTGGCCTCAGACACTCGCTAACTGTGTGACTTTGGGCAAGTCACTTAATCAATCCTGCTTGCCTCAGTTTCCTCACCTGTAAAATGAGCTGAAGAAGGAAATGGCAAACCAGTATCCAGTATCTTTGCCAAGAAAACCCAAAATGGCATCATGAAGAGTTGGTTATGACTGAAAAATGGCTCAACGACAACTTCCTACCGCAAGGTCCAACACTCGATTATCCAGTGACTCTGAACAATACTTTATCTTTTCATAATAATGAGATGCTGCCTATTCGGAGTGAGTTAGCATGGATTAGAAGAAAGAAGTCTATTAATCTTTGAGTTGGGAAGGACTAGGGTAAGATCTGCAAGTCACTACAATGCCCAGGGCCCAGGCAAAACTGGAAGTTGCAGATAAGTGGCCGATCTACATCCATTGAGGCAGTTTTCATACCATGAACTTCCCATAACCGTGAAATCAGAGTAACCAGGCCCTACATACACACACACACACACACACACACACACACACACCACCACCACCACCACCACCATCAATAACAACAAAATCAACAACAAATCCAATTCAAAGATGGCAGTGTTAGTCACACTGAAATGAGCTTCTATTATGTATGATTTTGTTATATAACCTTTTCCCCCAGCACAGTACTAGGCACGTAGGAAAGGTTCCCCCAAATTTTTAATTGTTTGGCTGATTGAGATGCATACTGCTCTTTTCATTTACACTCTGAAGTACCTAGGAGCTGCTATTCCTGTTTTCATTCCATTCTCCTACTGCCACGTGTAAAATTCAATGACTTCTTTAAGTCAAAACTCCCTAGTGTGTTTCATTTGAACTACCTTCATTGGAGTCACCTCATCCTGGGAGGGTGGGAAGGCAAAAAATGATTTATTCATTCACTTTTACACTGATAATCACCTCGAACAAGCCACAGTGTTCACCACTGTGTACATAGCAACGAAAGTTAAATGTATTTGCACGGTGAACCCACACCAAGAAATTTTAAAATAATAATAATAATAGCATGGTGTATTTGCAGACTGCAATGTCAAGGACTACACTGTTATCCTTGTCAATATCAAGGTCAAATTAAATATTGTTTTCAGAGATTCAACTTTGGTAAACCATGGTTATTACATTCTCTATTTGAACATTCCCTTCTGGCCATTATGATCGTGGGAAGGCAACAGTGCCTGTGTAGACTGAAATCCAAGCTCACCGCAACTGATTTTGGAACAATATCTAGCATGCTCATTTGCTTCTTCCTAGTGTAGGATAAATTTCAATCAGTCAAGCTAAAAAGCCATTTTCTGTTCTTCTAATATGCTTAGCACAGTATTAGGGCTAACAGAATCACACATGGCTTTTCACTATTATTATTTCAAGTGGTTTTTCCTACTTAATTAAATTTTGAGTTCCCAGAAAGACAAGGTCAGTATATATTACTTTTTTTTTAAAAAGTGCTCATCATATCTAGCAATAAGTAGTATAAATAAAGGATCAGCTTCAGAACCAGGAGTTCAAGTCCTCCCTCTGATGAATAGTGACTGTGTGATTTTAGACAATGTTCTAATGTTGCAGAGAAGGTGCTGATCTGAAATAGTGGAGGGTGTTTCCTCTTCTGGGAGTTCCCTATGCCAAGGACATCACAGTTCCAGTTCTTATCCCCTAGCATATATATATATATATATATATATATATACACACACATATATGTATATATATGTATACATATACATGTATACAAATATATTATACATATTAAGTATCTGATAGGTATTTATTGAATGAATGAATCAATGATTGGAATAAAATAGAGAATAAGACTTTTCTTCACAATACTTATACTCTAAAGAGGGACACAAGGAACATGAAATAGTTAGAAAACACTATAACACAGACTAAGAGTAAATGCTATATGGCATCAGATATACTGTAGAATTCTCAAAAAAAGGCAAGATCAGTGAAAGCTGGAATAAAGAGGAAAGACACATTGAGGATGTAGGATTGGAGCAGAATTTAGATGGGCAATAAAAAAATTAAACAGCTAAGAGAGGAACTAAATTACCAGCAAGGAATTATCTAAGTAGAAGTATGCAAGAATACAAAATATCAAGTGTGGATCACTAGGTAACAAATTCCAGCTTCTCAAAACACTCTGGAATTTCACATGAAGACTTAGTCCTCTGATAGAATACTAGGTGGTAGGAAAATGATAAACCACAGGCAAATTTTAAGAGGCTACCCTGGAACATGTGCTTAGGCGCAACTATTTTGAACCATGATGTGGAATCACAATGACCATAATTATCGCTGCCCTTTGATCTAGAGATCTCAATACAAGACATATACCCCAAAGAAGTCAAAGGTCCCATGTAAGAAAGGCAACATGGCATATTAAAGAGAGTCCAGAAGTCTTGAAGTCAGGAAGACGTGTTTTTAAATACCATCTGATCCTGGGCAAGTTACTTAACTAGTATTTCATTTTATTAATCTGTAAAATGAGGGGGCTGAACTCAAGGACCTCCAAGGTCCCTTCTAGTTCTAACTCTATGATCCTAAGTCATAAGTCAAAACAGTACTTTTTATAGTAGCAAAGAACTAGAAACAATGTTGACGAGCAGTGATTGTGGCTTCTAAACAAATAGTGAATGTAACGTGAATGTAATGGGATGTTACTGTACCACAAGAAACGATGAATATGAAAAATGTGGATAATGGGAAGACTTGGGAAGAATTACATGAACTGATGCAAAGTAATGTAAGCAAAATC
The DNA here is from genome assembly GCF_011100635.1 of Trichosurus vulpecula. Taxonomy (NCBI): domain Eukaryota; kingdom Metazoa; phylum Chordata; class Mammalia; order Diprotodontia; family Phalangeridae; genus Trichosurus; species Trichosurus vulpecula. Next base: position 165,659,030 of record NC_050577.1, on the reverse strand, counting down.
AGGAAAAAGAGTATCCACAATGACTTTGACAATCTAGATGAAAATAACCAAAACTTGAATGCTATATGATTACAATGACTAAGTTTGTTCCTGATGAAGAGTTTTAAAAATTTACTTTTTCTTCCTGTCTTTCCCTCCTTCCTGTCTTTGCAGAAGTTGGGAGACAATGGGTAAGAAACACTGCATACTATGTCAGACTCACTTGATATATTGGTTATTTTTGCTGAATTGCCTTTTCCCCCCTCTCATTTTTTGTTACAAGGAAGGGGGATAGAACACACACACACACACATTTTTACATTGTGTATGTATATCTGCATTTATCTCTATATTTCATGTGGTTTAGAAACAAAAACTATCAATGGTTTTAAAAAGTGTGATCATATGACCTTATTGGCTAACAGATGTCCTGCTATTTCCTACAAGAACCAAGTATAGCAGCAAATCTCAGAACATTAACTCATTCAACAATTATTTCTTCAATGCTATGCTTGGTACTTTGCTAGGTGTTTCAGGGAATGCTGGCCATGTAACAATGAACTAGTCACTTTAACCTGAACTTCAGTTTCCTTGGCTATAAAATGGGGACAATAATACTTTATCTACTTCTCAAAGTTGTGGGAAAGATACTTACAAAACTGTGAAACTACTTATCCAAGTGACTGTATTACTATCCTTTGTCCCCTTTATCTATTAGAGTGTAAACTTCTCTAGTACAGTGGCTTATCTTATTTGCCTTCATAGCTATCCAAGCACCCAGTATTCTGCCTTGCACATAGTACTCCTTTAATAAATGTTGACTAAGACAGGCATGGTGGCACATGACTGTAGTCTCTTCTACTAGAGAGGCTGACACTGGTGAAGCGCTTGGATTTGGGGGTTCTGAGCTGCAGTGGGCTATGCTTTTTGGGTACTTCCACTAGGTCTGGTACCAGTGTGGTAAGCCCCTAGAAGGGAGGGGCCCATAGGCTGCTTAAAGAAAAGTGAACCAAACCAGGTCGGAAATGAAGTAGGTCAAAGCTTCTGGGACAGTCAGCAGTGGTACCAGGTTCATGAGAGGCTGCTATACTTCTAGTCCAGGTGAGATGGGGAGATCCAATATCTCCCTCCCCCTTAAAAATGACTATTGAATTAACATTAACTGAATAAAAGCATATATTAAAATCATATTCAGAGTTGAGATAAGCAGAAGAAGTAATGAAAAGCACTACTCTTGAAAAATTTATTCTCGTAGGTATTAAAAACATGAAGTTTTGCTTCAAGACTAATATTTTAAAAAATCATTCCTTATTTTTACATTTAAAAACATTTTAATGTATCTCTATCAAACGTATGTTTCTGCGTATTTTAAATGTTCTTTTGGATAGTACTAATTCATATCTTAAATTACTTGGCCTTTACCAACAGTTAACCCAAAATTCTGGAATAGATATCTCAGACAAACTCCTCTGTATTTTTTTTTCAGGTTCATTTAAGTGATGAACAGGTCTCTCTCTCTCTCTCTCTCTCTCTCTCTCTCTCTCTCTCTCTCTCTCTCTCAGCTCTGTATTAAACCTTAAGAAAAAAAAACATTGTCTAAACATCTATGGGACAAGATTAATAACAAGTGTACAGACTATGACCAGAAGTCATCTGGTTAACCTAACAAGGCTAAAGAATAAAGCAAATTTGTTTTTGTTACTTTGTTTTGAGGACATTGCCCCATTTAAGGTGTAGCTATCTCCACTGAGATGATTGATGGCACCTCCTTGATGGGGTCTGAACCTAACAATGTTAAAGAATGGGGCCTTTGTCTTGGCTTTGTTGTGGCTTTGTAGGCATCTTCCTCTCTATACAAAGTATTGACATCCTCATTGATACCACATTGAAATGATTGATGACATCTCCTTGAAGAGGTTTGAATGAGCAGCTATACTACCATTTGTTGGTCCTTTGAGGGAGATTAAGCTGACGGATTTGAGGATGTTTGAGTTGTGGCTGTTGTAAATCTGAGCTGCACCCTGAGATTGAGTCCTACAAAAGGCACATACAGGTCTGACAGAGATATGCAAAGAGAACTGTTAGAAAACAAACTTGGGTTTCTGTAAAGAGGCAACCCCTGTCAATCTGCATAGAACCTCCCTCAGGGGGCCATGAGGAGGCAACAGAAGAACAGAAAGAACTTCTGGGGCAACCCTCCTGAAGAGACCTGGAGGGTTTCCTGGACCCAGTCTCCTAGGGAAACAAAGAGAAGTTCTACTCACACTCCTTGGCCCACAAGGAAGAGGATGAGCTCTACTTGAACTGCAGAATCAAGCCTCTTTGAAGGACAATGTCATGGCCCAAAGATGAAACAGGAGCAAGGGACTGAGACATAATGTGCAGGAACAAATCAGCACCTTCTCCTCCTCATACTACCATATGGACTATGCAGGTTTGATGGTAAGTGGGTTGACCCAAATATAAAATTTATCTTTCTCCTACCTATGAAAATTATCTCCCGAAGGGTCACCATTTATTCTAGGTCTGCCTTCTCCCACTAGCATGTCTCCGGTGTGAGTGATTTTTTTTGTTTTTGTATTCCCAGAACCTAGTACAACAGCTAGTCCATGGTAGATGCTTAATTAAAGTTTGCCGAATTGAATGGAAAATTCCCCTCAGGAAGGTTCAACCTTAAATAGTACTCTAAGTCTAAAAGACCATGTAGGTCTTTGGAAGGAGGGAAGATGTGGGGTCCTTGGAGATGAGAGGCTAACTTTCTAGTAATTTTTTTAAAAAATTATATTTGTGATGGAGAGTCAATCACAAGGTGACACTATTAGGGTGGATGATTTCCTGCGGAAAGTTGGGACTTACTGGAGAAGAAAGAAATCATCTTATCTATCAATGGATTCCTGTGTATCCTTTCTGGTTATTTGCATTATTCCTGCATACTGAAACATAGGCTGTCCTATATTTGATATATATCATTAGATTGAGGGCTTGCAGCCTTGCTTAGAGCTCCTTTGGCCCACATTTGTATGAACCTAGATACAGTCATGCTCTGATACTCCCAGAGGAGATCCTTGGAGAGGATAGGGCAGGATGAGCCAAATTCTAAAGTTCCCTGAGATGACTCTAGGTAAGGGAAAAAGTTAAAGAACGATCTGTTCAGTTGTTTTAGTTGTATCCAACTCCTTGTAACCTGATTTGGAGTTTTCTTGTTAAAGATATTGGAATGGTTTGCCATTTTCTTCTCCAGCTCATTTTACAGAAAAGGAAACTGAGGTAAATAGGGTTAAGTGACTTGCCAAGGGTCACACAACTAGTAAATACAGGAGCCAGATTTGAACTCAGATTTTCCTGACTCCAGGCCTGGCACTCTATCCATTGCACCTTATCAAATAAGATATTTGTTAAGTGTTTAGCACAGGGTCTGGTACATAGTAGGCATCAAATAAATGTTTACTGTTTCCTTCTCATTGTTGTTGTTCAGTTGTGTCCAACTCTTCATGACCCCATGGATCATAGCATGGAAATATCATCCATGGGGTTTTCTTGGTAAAGATACTAGAGTGGTTTGCCATTTCCTTCTCCAGTGGATTAAAGCAAACAGAGGTTAAGTGACTTGTCTAGGGTCACACAGCTAGTAAGTGTCTGAGACTAGATTTGAATCCAGGTCTTCCTGATTCCAGGCCAAGTGCTCTACCTACTGAGGCATCTAGATTCCTAAAGAATGATTAGTGAGACAATTTCTACCTCCCAAACCTAAACCTTGAGGTTCTACTATACAGGTCATAAAAGGGTAAAATTAAGTGGCAAAATAGAAATTTTCCTATCATATGTTTTCCCTCTCTCCCAAAGCTTTAACAATATAATGCCTTATATAGTGCAGTGACTTTACTTGCAAAGTATTTTTTTTCCACATCTATCATTCTATTTCATTCTTATTTTCAAATATGGTGGCAGGAGAGTCTTTAGTCCCATTTTTATATTATAGAAAACTGTTATCTAGAGAGTTTAAAGTGATTTGCCTTAGGTCATACAAAGATTCATTAGTAGAGTAACACCAGGAGCCAAGTCTCCTGATTCCCAGAAAAGTGTTTTTAGAGAAGCTTTAAAGAAAATAGGCTCGTGTAAATAAATGAGACCTGAATCAAATTCTGGAGATCATCTAGTTCAACTCTCTCATTTTTATAGACAAGGAAATTGAATACTGGAGAGGGATGGAAGGAGGGAGAGAGGAAAGGAGGGAGGGAGGGAGGCAGGGGGAAGAGAGGGAGGAAGGACAAGGAAAGAAGAAGAGAGAGGAAAGGAAGGAAGAAGGAAGGGAGGGAGGAAATAATTATTTCTTAAATTCTTATTATGTGGTTAAATGACTTCTCTGTGGTCACACAGCTATTTAACAACAGCTTGGACTCTCCTGAATCCTACCAGTTTTCTTTCCATTATAGTATAGGAGAGTAATTATACCATGCTCCCTGTGGAATGGACGATTCCATGCCTCCATGAGGTTGGCAATCCTACTGAAACAAGGAGCATGTCTCCTCTTATTTTGCACATTGAATCAATTAATATCATGAGACAATAGAGAGACTTAAAACTGAAATTGCAAACCCAAAATTGGCTATAAAATCATCTCCCTGAGGATTCTCATTTATTCTGACTCTAGCCCTCATGTTATTTACCTATCTGTACACTTGCTTTTTATGGCAGGAGAATGTGGGCTCATTGAGGGTGGGGACTGTGTTTGTCTTTATCTTTGCATCCCCAGAGCCTACACATAACACTTGTTTGATCAATGTTTGGCAAATTGAAAAACAGATTTTCCTTTGTGCCAGCTGTTCCAGATGCCACCTCATATAAGAGAAATCAAGCCGAATCCAAATAATCACTTCCATTATCATCATGATAACTGACATTTATATAATGTTTTAAGGATTATAGGAGGACCTATGGTATGTGGGCAGAGAGGTTATGGCATATGGTATAGTGGACAGAGAGATTAGCATAAAAGACTGGAGCACCTGGGTTCCAGCCCCATCCCTGGCACATCCTGTATATGTGAACCCAAGCAAGTAACTTAACCTCTCAGTTCTATTGTCCTCTCAGAAATTCTCTGAGATGGTAACTTGAAGAGCAGTCAATCAATTAACAAATACTTATTAGGCTATCACTGTAGGCCAGGCATATTGGGAATGCCAGGAAAGGCCAATAATCTGCTCTCAAGGAGCTTATATTCCAATGGAGGAGATGTATAAATAATTCTATACATACCAGAAAAGTGCAGAGTAGCTAGTAGGTACTTCCTAATTTGGGAGTTCTCTCTACCAGTGAAATCATGGCTGTTAACCCTCAATTTTTATTTTGTTAAAAAAAGTTTCAAAAAGCAGCTTCCATTCATCATTTTGTGAATACCAGCTATTGATGAAATGATAAATTCACCAAAATTAATTTCTATTCAACAAGCACTTACTCTGTGCAAAGAATATGAATACTTTGAACTAGATCACAGTTCTAGCATGGTCCACCCACCAATACAGCCATACCACTACTGGAGACCAACCATAATCTACACATTGCACAATTAACTGAGGACCAGATTTAAAAGATGTAAACTGGGAATCTTGAACATGCAGCTCTTATACTTTATGAATAGTTATGAGTCATTCATTCAGTAATTTCTTACATCAACCAAATATTTGAATATTTGTGTTTCAATCTTAGCTTGATGTCAATTATAAACCAAAGCAATGACAAATTTGCTGGAAGGAGGTCTTTTTGAGTCCTAATATTATAAGGGCCAGAATTCTGATTATCAGTCTGTGTCTACACATACAATGTGTAGTCTTCCTCTTAGGAGTAAAATCTCATTAATTTGGACCCCACTAACCAATTCCCCAAAGGCTAGATACTCTCTGTAAAGAGGTCTGTTAACAGAAATTACCAGTAATAGAACTAATAAGATCATAAAGGGACTATTCAACCTGCTTGAATGTAAAGACTATTTTATTATTATTATTATTATTAATTGTCTTTATGCAAATTGTGCTATTAATTGACAAACAAGTCAATTGAAGCAAGCTTGGAAACAGTTTAAAATTGTAGGTATTATAGGCATTTGAAAATGAAAGCACTGCATTTCTTGATTACATTCTCCAATTCAGACTACCCATTAATTTAAACTGATTTCTCCCAATTATTTGAAAACAGTGAGATTTTATTGCTTCCTGTATAGATTTTCTAATATGGTGTCTTAGCAGAAAGCCTCACATATTTTACTGAAGCAGTACACCAGAGACAATTTAGGGAAATATGATGTGAGTGTTTGTGTTGTACCTTAGTCATCTTTATATTGCCCTCCTCCTCAGCACCAATGGTAGCATCTTGCATATATTAAGGACTCCATATATGTTGAACAAATATATATTGATTTGTGAATCCCTGTGCATGCTGATTATTGTCACACCTATAGACGAGGATTGAGATGGAGGCAAAACATAGGAATGAAGCCAGGACTAGTAGTGCAAGGTACACTTTCAGGGTCTAGTGAATATTTACATATGTGCACAAAAGTGCATGTGTGTATACATATATGTATATATTATGTATTTGTACAAATGTATATAAAATGTATGTTTTAATATACATATATACATACATCTATGTATTTACATATATACTTAGATATACTATGTATATATGTATAGTAGTACTATATGTGATTGTGAACATATACAGATAAATGCACATGTGTGTATATATAATACACACATGACACATATACTTACACTAGAGCAAATCTAAGGGTCAGAGATATGTCCAAAGATAGGTCCAAAATTAGGAGCTGAGTTTAGAAAAGCAAGGAACAAGCAGGATGCAATTACTACGACCAGAAAAGGCAAACTGGGACAAGGGAGTTGATTAATGAAGGTCCAAGTGCTGGCAATCCTGGCTCTGCCATTGTACTACTTATGAAAACTTGGAAAAGTCACTTCCTTTCTTCAGAGTCTTTAAAATGAGGGGATTATATTAGATTATATTTAAGGGGGTAGGGAGAGAGAGTGAGGAATCCAGGATGACTCCCAGGTTATAAGCCTATGGGACTGAGAGGATAGTGTGACCCCCTGTAGTAATAATGGAGGTAGGAGGTAGAGAGAGTTTGGGTGGAAGACGAGTTCTCTTTTGGACATATTGAATTTAAGATGTCCATTGGACTTCCAGTTCAAGATGTCTGAAAGGCAGCTGGAGATGTGAGATTGGAGGTCAGCAGAGAGAGTAGGGCAGGATAGGCCAATCTGAGAATCATGAGCATAAACGTGGAACTTAATCCATGGGAGCTGATGAGATCATCAACTAAAGTAGTATAGAGGGAAAAGAAAAGAGGACCCAGGATAGAATCCTGAGAGGCATTTGTGGCTAGAGACTGTGATCTGGATGAGGATTTAGCAAAGGAGACAGAGAAGGATAAGTCAGATAGGTAGGAGGAAAACCAGGAGAGAGTAGTACCCTGAAAACCTAGAGAGAAGATAGTATCAGGGAAGAGAGAATGATCAGCAGAGTCAAAGACTGCATTATAGAGATCAAGGAGAATGAGGATTAAGAAAAGGCTAATGGATTTGGGAACTACAAGATCATTAGTAACTTTGGAGAGAGCAGTTTCAGTGGAATGAGGAGGTCAGAAGACAGATTATAAGCGGTTAAGAGAGAGTGAGAGGAGAGAAAGTGAAGGTACTTACTGTAGACAGCCTTTCTGAGGAGTTTAGTTACAAAGAGCAGAAGAGATATAGGGTGATAGCAAGAATAGAAGGAGCAAACGATGAGTTTTTTTCCCCCAGATTTGAAAAGACATGGGCATGTTTGTTGGTAGTAGGAGAGGGAGGGATTGAAAATAAGTAAGAGAGCAAGGATGACAGATGGGGCAATTTGTTGTAGGAGACAGGATGGAATAGAATCACTGGGACAGGGGTTAGCCTTGCTTAAGGAGTAAAGCCACTTCATCATATGAGACAGGGATAAAGGAGGAGATAGTGGCAGAAGGCACCTGAGTGATAGGGGATGAGGAAGAAGGGAGAAGAGGGAGTTCATGACAAATGGTCTTAATTTTTTTCTGAAAATATTAAGTAAGTTTCTCAACTGAGAAAGTGAGAGAGGGGGAGCCATGGGAGGTTTGAGAAGGGGTAAAAAGGTTTGGAAGAGCCACTGGAGAGCAGGAAAGTGAGTAGATAAGGAAGGTATAGTAGAATCGCCTAGCAGCAGTGAGGGCTCACTTGAGATTATGTAACATAAATTTGTAGTGGACATAGTAAAATAGTTGAGTGATTTTCTCCACTTTCATTCAGCAATATACATGTAAGCACAAAGTGACAAATGGTGAGAATGATCCAAGGCTGAGGCTTGGCTGGACCTAATTGGTGATATGATGAGAGGGAGAGGGATTCAAGAGAGGAGGACAGTGTAGACTTGATTTGGTTCACCAAAGAGTCAGGATGGGGAGAAGAGGAGAAAGTGGTTAATGCAGGGGAGATGGCCTAGGAGAGAATGGAGCATCAAGGGATTAGAGGTCACCGTGAGGAAGAACAGTAAGGTTATGTAAGGAAGGCAGAGGGAAGTGAAAAGTCAGTATATGACAGTAGGATAAGGGGATTTCAGAATTCTTAAACATGGAGGTGGTACATTTCTGGGACGGTAAGATTGAGGATACGACCATCTTTGTGTGTGGCTGAGGTGAGGGGGAAGAGTAGCTCATGGCGGGAAAGCAGGTTGAGGAACTGAGTAGTTAGGGTATTTAAGGGAGATTCAATATATATGTTGAAGTCTCCTAGTATGAGGGCGGGAGTTGGAGAGAAGAGAAAAATTATAATCCACTCATGAAACTCATTGAAGAAGGAAGGGGAGCGACTTGAGGGGTTTTGTAGACAACCTCTACAGGATTTTGGTTGGGTGGAATATATGAATAGCATGAACCTCAAAGGAAGAGAGGTTACTGAATGAAGGAGGAAGCAGGGAGAACCTGGAAGTGGTAATAGAGAGCAAGGAGTATTCCAACTCCCCTATCCCTCCCCCATCTTAACTCTTTGGTAAACCAGCTTAATTCTATACTATACTCTCAAGTACCTTACTCTTCCCCTTATTCAGCTGCCCATCATATCCTGCCAAGTTCAAGCCAAGGATTACTGCTTTACCTTTCATTGCCTTTTCCTGTATTCTAGTGCTCCTGAAAGGAGCTGGAGAAAATCATAAGTATACTGAAGTTAATGTTGTATAATCTAAAATGGCTCTCACCACAGCCAGGTAATCCATTTATACCTCCCTAATCAACTTGCTATCCCACTCACCAAAACAGATTTTCGAAACTTTTTCATTCACTCCTTCTGAAACCTTTCTCTCAGTTCAGAACCAGATGGAACCAAACTTCATTTCACTGAAAAATATAAGAGAGCTCCCTCTTTTCCCCTGCAATTAATTTCATGTTACTCAGATGTTTTCCCTTACTATTTCTTTCTTCAACTTTGTTTCACATGAAGAGGTTGTACTGATCCTTGTCATGTCAAATCGCTTTACGACCCTTATATGCACAGGGATCTCATTCTGTCCCATCTCCTCCAGCAGAATACACCCTATTTCTCCATGTCTATCGGCTGCTTTCTCTCTATGAACATACCCATGTCTACTCCATTCTTTAAAAAAAAACCAAACCACTCACTTGACCTGTATATTTCCACTACCTACTGTCCTGTATCTCTCATCCTTTTCGTGGCTAAACTCATTGAAAAGACTGTCTACAACCAATGTCTCAACTTCTTTTCCTCTTGCTTTTTTAACTCTCTGCAGTTTGGCTTCTGACCATTCAACTGAAACAGTTCTCTCCAAGGTTAACAATGATCTCTTCACCTCCCAGACTAATCCCCTTTTCTCAATCCTTAGTCTTCTTGACCTCTTTGCAGCCTTTAACGCTGTTGATTAATTTCTTCTTGAAATCCTGTTCTCTCTAGGTTTTCATGACATTGTTCTCTCTTGATTCTCCTCCTGCCTATCTGAATGTACTTTCTCAATCTCCTTTGCTGGGTTTTCCTCCAGCTCCCATTGCCTGATCATAAGTGACCCACAAGGTTCTCTCCTGGGGCTTCTTCTTCCTCTATATAAATTCTCCTGGTGAACTTGTTATCTCCCATGTATTCAATTGTCATCTTTGTTGTTGTTATCTCCAACATTTGATCATAGTCGATAAGCATTTGTTAAGTACCTACTATATGCTAGGCACTGTGCTAAGTTCTAGGGATACAAAGAAATGCAAAAGACAGTTCCCGCCCTCAAGAAGCTCACAATCTAATGGGGAGACAATAAGAAAACAAATATGTACAAAGTATAAGCAGGAAAAATAGAAAATAACTAACAAAGAGAAGGCATTGGAACTAAAAGGGCTTGAGGAAGGTTTCCTATAGAAGATTTTGGCTGAGACTTGAAGGAAGCCAGGAAAGCCAGATGGAGGAGATGAAGAGAGAGAGCATTCCAGGTATAAACACAGCCATGGAAACTCTAATTCTGTGGATGGAATATCTTGTCTGAGGAAGAACAAAGAGTCCATGTCACTGGATGGAAGAGTACATGGGGATAGAAGGGTATAAGGTGTAAGAAGGTTTATCACAGTTTCTGAAACATATTTATCAACTAATAAATGCTTGTTGAATTCTTAGTTTATCTTAACTAGGGAAGCTGTAAGAACAAGGAAGAAAATGAGTCATTAAGGAACTAGGGTATAAACCATAAACTTTATATTAGGAAAACTGAAGCATGGGTATGTACTTAGAGTTGAAGTCTAAAGAGTGGTATATTCTTAGACAGCATATAACGGCTAGCATTTATATAGCACTTTGACGATGGTCAAGCATTTTACAAATATTATTGCATTTTATCCTTGTAACAACTCTGATAGAGAGGTGCCATTATTATCCTCATTTTATAGAAGAAGAAACTGAGGCAGGCAGAAGTTGCCACTTGTCCAGGGTTACATGGTTAGTGTTTGAGGATGTTATGTGCATTCAGTTCTTCCAGCTCTGAGGTCCAGCATTTTAATTCACTGAACCCCCTAACTGTCTTCCATTGAATGAAGGTACCCCCTCTTCCCGCAGGTAATCATCCAGTCAGCTAGGTGGTGCAGTAGATAGAATGCCATCTTCCTGAATTCAAATCTGGCCTTAGACACTAGCTGTGTGACCCTGGGCAAATCACTTTACCCTGTTTGCCTCGGTTTCCTCACCTGTAAAATGAGCAGGAGAAGGAAATGGCAAACCAAGCTAGTATCTTTGTTAAGAAACTCCCAAATGGGGTCATGAAGAGTGAAACATGACCACAACAACTGAACAATAACAAAAAATTACCTAGCCTCTGCTCAGTCACTTACAGTAATGGGGAACTTACTACCACTGATTCGTCCCATATTTGAACAGTTCTAATTGCTGAAAAATTCTTCTTTTTTATTGAGCCCCAAAATGTATATCTGTAATCATCAAACATTGATCCTACTTCTGCCCTCTGGAGCACCACAGTATAAGTCTAATCTTTCTTCCATGACAGGCCTTCAAATATGAGAAGTCTTGTCTCTCCTAAGACTTCTCCTTTCCAGGCTAATCTTCCCTAGTAGCTCAACCATTACTCACATCACATAGTTTGCAGACTCTTGGCCATCCTAGTGATCTTGTTCTGGAAACATTCACATTTATCACTGTCCCTCTTAAAATGCTATGCCCAGAACTGAACACATGTGGCCTGACTAGTATTGGTATGGTAGAGTCCAATGGCCCTATTAGTTCCCTGATTCTGAACACTAAAAAAGTACACACACACACACACACACACACACACACACACACACACATGTAATCAGACTCTGGTTTTCAAACATTTCTCAAGCTTGTTAGTGTAGCATTCCAGAACACTGTTAGAGATAAGACCCTGGATTGCCTCAGACATAGATTCTGCCAGAGGCACAAAGACAGACACTTCCTGGTGTATATACCCACCATATACTCAACAAACAAGAGGCCAAAAGGTTATGGAGGATGACGCAATGTGGCTCCCTGGACCACTTTCCCAGAGATCAGCATTTTGAGGGAAACATACAGAAATACCCCCAAAGCTGGGAGGGGACTTGAGGGAAGTCCAAGGAGGCAACCACCTCATTCCCCAAATCTGAAAACCTCAACAAGAGAAACTGAAAAGACAACGAACGTATCCAATTTCAAAATACCAGCAGGGAAACTACATTCTTCCTCCCCTAATGTTCTCCGGCAGATAATAGCAGTGGAAATGCTATTAAGTGCACGATTACAATCTTGCTTTGGCTCTGTCCTAAGTACTAGCATTTTTTGTGCAACATCACGCTGTTGGGCTCATACTGAAATGCTCCCAAGCTGATCGTGCATACTTTTTAACCTAAGCTCAGGATTCTATGCTTAACTTGATTTCACTCTACCTTGTTAGGTCGAGCCCATTGAAATTTTTCTGATGCTGATTCTGCACCGGTGTGCTATCTGTCCTTCTCAGGGTTGTGCAGTGTCACTCATATATTTTCTAAGTATGCCCTCTTTGTCTTCACTCAAGTTGTTGATAAGAAAAAAAAAATTGAATCGGATAGGGCCACATACCACACCCTATTGCATGCTATAAGATGTCTAGCTCTAGCTGACAGTAATCCATTAGTCAACAGTATTTGGGTGCTTGCTCTTGGTGTACGGTACATTAAGGTAGAAAGCCAGTGACACAGGAAATGGAATAGTAATAATTGATGCTGGGACAGTATCAAGGCTGATTCAATGCTGAGCCAGAGGGCAGCCAACCAACCTTGGACTCATCTTCCCCCTATCTAGGACCAGGATTGGTCCCCAGGTCTATTATGGGAGTGAACTTACACATAAACATCGCATGATTCAAACTATGAGGACTATAGGGGCAAGGAGCCAACTAGGGAATTATGACTCTGCTAGTTTAAATTTATGTTTAAGAAGAAAATAAAACAAAATGGCTTTCGAGCTATATTACAATAGACTTATTATTTAATACCTCCTGGGCACTTAGGTGAATAGAGGCAGCTAGGTGGCACAGTAGATAGAGCACCAGGCTTGGAGCCAGGAAGATCTGAATTTAAATCTGACCCCAGACACTTGCTATCAGTGTGATCCTGGGCAAGTTACTAAACCCCTATTTGCCTAAATGGGGACACAATGGAGAAGGAAAGGGCAAACCACTTCAATGTCTTTGCTGAGAAAACCCTATGGACAAAAATCCACAGAGTCACATAGAGTCAGAGATGAATGAACAACAACTTAGATCAATATAAATAATTTAAACTGGAACCTAAAAGACATATTTATGCAAAAGAAAAATACCCTGTGGTAAATCCTACACCAAGCCCTAAGGTGAGCCTCTTCCAGATTTCAGTACGTTGAGCATGTATGAATCATCAAATATCAAAAAGTGGAACCTATTTTCCCATTTCTATTTGCCTTTTAGTTACTGCCTTTTCTGTGTCGCATACAAATATACTTTGCAATTGTCTAGAAGTTACATGTATTGATTTATTTCTGTTGTGCCTGTTTCACACTAATACTTGAAGACTTTTTTGAAAGCTTATTAAGGCCCTCAGGAAAATCAGCCTGCCATATAGTTCATCTTTGGGAAATAAATCTTTCTAAGACTATGTACATTAGAGAGGAAAAAGTCCTATTAGTTTGTGCAGCCAACTCTCTGCCACCTCAAGATCATTCCTTGATATATGGTGCTTTGGTAAGTTGGGGTTTGAATGACCCAGACAACTAAATTTCTATTGCTTCCCCAAGGAATGCAAATGCCCTTTCAATAGATCTCGTCCTGTAAGAAATGTGCCAGACATTTAGTTTGAAATTTCCAGTGCTTCAACATTTTCTTTGCAGGTAGGGCTTCCTGCTCTTTGTGAAGAAACTCATTTTCTATTGTTTTATCTTCAGTGGAGAGAATGACAAACCTGATCATGACCTGCCTATTAATTACCCTTTGCATATGCTATAAGATAGACTAGATGATTCTGAATGTACTTTCCTTATCATTTTAAATTTTTTCTTTTATTTAACATTTTATTTCATTAAATATTTTTTAAAAATTTAACATTCATTTAAACATTTTTTCCAAATTTTAAAAGTTTTAAAATTCCTCAAATTGAAAATTTTTTTCCAAATTATCTTCCTCCCTCCTGCATCTCCTTCCTCCCTGAGAAGGCAAGCAATGTGATATCATATATACCTATGAAGTCAGGCAAAATTTATTTTCATACTAGCCATGATGACGAAGAAAAAAAGATTTAAAAATCAAGAAAAATAAAGAAAATTTTAAAAATATTCTTCAATCTGCATTCAAAGTACATCAGATCTCTCTCTCTGGAAGTAGATAGCATTTTTTTCCATTTTTTTTCATCATGGGTCCTTTGGAACTGTCTTGGATTGTTGTTTGATCAGAGTAGCTAAGTCTTTCATAGTTGATCATTTTTACAACATAGATGTTACTATGTACAATGTTCTCCTGGTTCTGTCCACTTCATTTTGCATCAGTTCCTATAAGTCTTCCCAGGTTTTTCTGAAACCATCCTGCTCATCATTTCTTATAACACAGTAGGATGCCATCACCATTCTACACCACAGCTTGTTCAGCCTTTCCCCAATTGATGGGCATCCCCATAATTCCCAGTTCTTTGCCATCTCAAAAAGAGCTGCTATAAGTATGTTTGTACAAATAGGTTGTTTTCCCTTTTATTTTATGTGTTTGGGATACAGATTTAGTAGTGGTATTGTTGGGTCAAAAGGTATGCACACTCATAGCTTTTTGGTGGTGTTCTAAATTGTTCTCCAGAATGATTGGACTAGTTTACAACTCCACCAACAGTGAATTAGTATCTCAATTTTTCCACATCCGCCCCCAAATTTGTCATTTTCCTTTTCTGTCATGTTAGCCAATCTGATACGTGTGAGGTGGTATCCCAGAGTTGTTTTAATTTGCATTTTTCTAAGCAGTAATGATTTAGAACATTTTTTTCTTGTTGATAGCTTTTATTTCATCTTCTGAAAACTGCCTCCTTTGACTATTTATCAACTGGAGAGTGGCTGTTATTTTTATAAATTTGGATCAGTTCCCTATATATTTGAGAAACAAGGCATTTGTCAGAGTACTATAACTTGCTGCAGACAAAATTTTTCCAGTTTCTTGTTTTCCTTCTAATTTTGGCTTCATAAGTTTTGTTTGTGGAAAAGCCTTTTAATTTTGTGTACCCAGAAGTAGGCATTTTATTTCCTATGATCTTCTCTATCTCTTGTTTGGTCATAAACTCTTCCTTTATCCATTGATCTGACAGGTACATTTTTCTATGTTCCAATAATTTACTTATGATGTCACTCTTTATGTCTAAATCATTTATCCATTTTGAACTTATCTTGGTGTATGGTGTGAAATGCTGGTCTATGCCTACCTTCTGCCAGACTGCTTTCCAGTTTTCCCAACAATTTTTATCAAATATTGAGTTCTTAACTCAAAAGCTTGGATCTTTGGGTTTATCAAACACTAGATTACTATGGTCATTTACCATTGTGTTGCCTAATCTATTCCACTGATCCACCACTCTATTTCTGAGACAGCATCAGATTGTTTTGATAATTAACATTTTGTAATGTAGTTTGAAATCAGTAACTGCTAGGCCACCTTCCTTCAAATTTTTTTTCACTGATTCCCTCGATGGTCTTGACCTTTTGTTCTTCCAGAGAAATTGTTATTATTTATTCTAGCTCTATAAGATAATTCTTTTGTAGTTTGGTATGGCAATGAATAAGTAAGTTAACTTGCATGGAATTATACTTTTTATTATATTAACCTGGTTTACCTATGAGCAATTAATATTTCTCTAATTGTTAGACCTGCCTTTCTTTGTGTGAAAAGTGTTGTTTTAACTGTGTTCTGGGTTTGTCTTGGCAGTTGGACTCTCAAATTCTTGATACTGTCTGCAGTTATTTTAAATGGGATTTCTCTTTCTATTCCTTCCTGCTGAGATTTGTTAGTAATATATATAGAAATCCTGTTGATTTATATAGGTTTATTTTACATTCTGTAACTTTGCTAAACCTATTAATTATTTCAATGAGTTTTAAAATCAACTGTCTATGGTTCTCCAAGTATATCATCATATCATCTACAAAGAGTGATAGTTTTGTTTCCTCTTTGCCTATTTTTATTCCTTCAATTTCTTTTTCTTGTCTTACTGCTATAGCTAGCATTTCTAGTACAATACTAAGTAATTGTGGTGATAAGGGACATGCTTACTTCACCCCTGATCTTAGTGGGAAAGCTTCAGGTTTATCCCCATTACAGATAATGTTTGCTCATGGTTTTAGAAAGATACTACTTGTCATTTTAAGAAAAGTGGCATTGATTCCTATGCTTTCTAGGATCTTTAAAGGGAATAGGTGTTGTATTTTGTCAAGGGCTTTTTTCTGCATCTATTGATACCACCATGAGATTTTTGTTGTTTTTATTATTGATATGGTCAATTATGCTAATAGTTTTCCTAATATTGAACTGGACCTGCATTCCTGGTATAAATCCCATCTAGTCATAGTATATAATCTTTGTGATATATTGCTGCAACTTTTTTGCTAGTATTTTGTTTCATATTTTTGCATCGATATTTATTGAAGAAATTGCTATACAGTTTACTTTCTCAGTTTTTTGTTCTTTCTGGTTTAGGTATGAAATCTATATTTGTATCAAAAAAGGAATTAGCTAGTGCTTCTTCTTTACCTATTTTTTTCAAACAGTCTATAATATTGGGATTAATTATTCCCTAAATATTTGGTAGAATTCATCTGCAAATCCATTTGGTCCTGGAAATTTCTTAAGGAACTGATTGATGGTTTATTCAATTTCTTTTTCTAAGATAGGGCTATTAAGTACTGTATTTGGGGGCAGCTAGGTGGCACAGTGAGTAGAGCACCATCCCTGGAGTCAGGAGGACCCGAGTTCAAATCTGGCCTCAGACACTTGACACACTTACTAGCTATGTGACCTTGGACAAGTCACTTAATCCCAATTGCCTTGCTTTCCCTCCTCCAAAAAAAAAGAATAATAGTATTCTATTTTGTTAATCTGGATATTTTATATTTTTTGTAAATATTCATCCATTTCACTTAAATTGTCAGTTTTACTGGCATGTAATTGGGCAAAATAACTCATAATAATTGTTTTAATTTCATCTTTATTAATAGTACATTCACATTTTTCATTTTTATAGTAGTAACTTGGTCTTCTTTCTTTTTTAAAATCAAATTAACCACTGGTTTATCTATTTTACTGGTTTTTACATGAGACCAGCTCCTAGTTTTATTTATTAGTTCAATGTTTTGGTTGGGTTTTTTTTTTTTGCTTTCAATTTTAGTTGGGTGCCAACTCATTGATCTACTCTTTCATTGATGTACATATTTAGAAATATAAATTTTCCCCTAAATACTACTTTGGTTGCATCCCCAAATTTTGGAGTGTTGTCTCATTGTTGTCATTTCTTTAATGAAATTATTGGTTGTTTCTATGATTTGTTCTTTGACCCACTCATTCTGTAGGATTATTTAGTTTCCAATTAATTTTTAATATAGCTTTCACACCCTTTGTTGAATGTAATTTTTATTGCACTATGTTCTGAAAAGGGTAAACTGAATATTTCTGCTTTTCTGCATTTGGTTCTGAGGTTTTTATACCCTAATACATGATTTAATACAATTTCTATGCCATGATACAATTTTTGTGATAGTGTCATCTATAGCTGACAAAATTATATTCTTTTATATTTGTACCCAGTTATCTCAAGAGGTCAATCATATCTAATTTTTCTAAGATTTTATTCAGCTCCCCAACTTCTTTCTTATTTATTTTATGGTTAGATTTACCTAGCTCTGATGCGGGAAGTTGAGGCCCCTCACTAGTATGGTTTAATGGTCTATCCTCCTATAATTTATTTAACTTTTCCTTTAAGAATTTGGATGCTATGCCATTTAGTGAATATGTGTTTAATAGTGATCTTACTTCATTGTCTATGATTCATTTTAGCAAAATCTAGCTTTCCTGATTATATCTGTTAGTATGTTCTTTTGCTTTAGCTTTGTAAAGCTACCGTTGCTTTTTTTTACTTCAGCTGAAGCATAACAGATTCTTTAAAAACTTCCCTAATAGTGATGAAGTCCTTAGATGTTACATGTACCATCTTCAGATATAGAAAGGTAAATACTTTAAACTTGTTGAGTCCCCCATGGTTTCTCTGTCATATTAATTTTTTTATCCTTCTCTCGAGACTTGAATTTAAAAGTCAAATTATCTATTTAATTCTGGTCTTTTCATCAGGAATGCTTGAAAGTCCTCTGTTTCATTAAATATCCATTTTTTCCTTGAAGGTTCTATCTTTGATCATGGCTTTCAGGTAATCGAATAATTCTTAAATCATTTCTTCTCAATCTATTTTCCAGGTCAGTTTTTCCCTAATGAGGCATTTTATATTTTCTTCTTTTTCCCCCAATCATTTGACTTTGCTTTATTGTTTTTTGATGTCTCATAGAGTCATCAGCTACCACTTGTCCAGTTCTACTTTTTAAGGAATTATTTCCTTCAGTGAGTTTTTATATCTCTTTTTCCATTCAGCCAATTTTGTTTTTTTGAGGTGCTACTTTCTTCAGTATTTTTTGGGTCTCTTTCACCAAGCCGTTAGTTGTCTTTTCATAATTTTCTTCCTTTGCTGTCATTTCTTTGCCTAATTTTCCCTCTACCACTCTTTTTATTTTGAAAATCATTTTTAGCTCTTCTAGGAATTCTTGTTGGGCTTGTGTCTAATTCACATTTTTTTCTTTGAGGTTTTGCTTATCACTACTTTGACTTTATTTTCTTCTTCTGAGTTTGTGTCTTGATCTTCCATGTTACAATAATAGATTTTTATGGTTAGGTTCTTTTGTTGTTGTTGTTTGCTCATTTTCCCACCCTATTTCTTGCTTTCGAACTTTATGTTAAAGTTGGGCTCTGTTCCTGGTGTGGGGGTAGAGAGGCTCTGTCTCAAGCTTCAGGCTTTTTTTGCACTGCTATTTTTAGAGTTAGTTCTGGGATTCCGCAAGTTTTTGGTGCGGTATGATCTGGGAAAATGTGTTGCCACAGCTCTTCTGGTCTGCACTGTAGTCCTTACCCATGAAGTCCCCTGATCCCTTGGGATTGCAATAGGTACTGCTTCTCAGGAGCTCTGCTCCCTTGGGATCTGAAGTAATATTTTTCCTTGACTGAAAGTGCTGCTCTCTGCTCTTGAGCTATGGCCCAGAAAGTTGTAATAGGCAATGGATTTGCCAGAGTCTGGTCCTCTGTCCAGTGCTAGCATAGGGTTCCCCTGTAATCTCTCTCTCTGGCCAGCTGCCAAGTTCCCGAAGCCACTTTTTCTTCTGTAGTCATCACCTAGTCCCACCACCGGTGTCTTATCGACCTGGGTTCCAGGAAGCCCCCACTCCCATATCAAAGATCCCTTTTCTGACCACCTAAGTTGTCTTGGGCTAGAAGAATGTTTTGCTCTGACCTTTTGCTACTAAAGAATTCAACTTGAGGTGCTATTTTAAAGTTATTTGGAGGACAATGTTAGGAGAGCTCAGCTGAGTACTTTCACTATTCTGCCATCTTGGCTCTGCCCCCCAAAATTGCCATTGTTCTGAAATGCTAAGGCTACAACAAACATTTATTAAGTATCTATTTACTCTGTGCAAGGCATTGTACTAGACCTTAAAAGATCATAAGATTATAGGTTTAGAGCTAGAACAGACACTGGTGGTCACTGAGTCCAGTCTCCTCTTTTTGGAAAGGAGGAAACTGTGACCCAGGGCAGTCAAGGGACTTGCCCAGTGTCATAAAGCTAGGATGTATTTGAAGTAGGATTTGAACTTATAACTTGTGACTCCAATAGTCTAATAATCCAAGTCCAATAATCTATCTAAAAGTCCAATAATCTATCCACTATATCATGTAGATCCCTAGACCTTATGGAACTTAGATGAGCAAATCTTTTATCTGCCTTCCATTCTACAGAACAAATAGGTCTGATTTTCCAAAAGATTATTCTCTCTGGATGTCCTCTGACTTCTCTAGATTGTTTTTTCATTTGGGAAGTTACAAATAAATACAATATTTTAAATACTAGATAATGCCAATTTTCATACACGTTGACCGTGTTATTACCACAGCATTAATAGTACATGTGTTTTGTGTTATTTTTACAGTAGCAGTGATGGATTTGTGCTGATTCATCCCTGCTCTCTCATCTGGCTCCCTTGTGACCAAAAACATGCTTTTGTGAGACAGCTGATCAGTGTCAAGCGCACTGTTGAGAACCATGGAATTGAATGAAACCAACACACACACACACACACACACACACACACACACGACTATTACCAAGGCTTCATAAACACTACACTTTAATCCATGGAACACTAACAGTGAAAGGAATTTATTAAAATTCCCACTTACATTTATTTCTGCATGTCAAATAGGCAGGAATCTCTCAACTAGGGGACATCTCTTTTTAGGTAGTTTTTTTTGTAGATATCATGGTTTTCAAAAATGTTATATAATTTTGCAAGTTTGGGTTGTGATAAACTTGCAGATACCAGGTTAAAATGGAAATAAATATCTTTGTTTATAGGGCATCACACATGTATTTGGGAATGGAAGAATTCTGTCAATTATATGGATATTACCAAATATTAGACAATTTTTATGTCATGAAGAAAATACATCTCCTCGAAAGAATGCATTTTTCTTATTTTACATAGTTGTTTGGTATCATATAGACAGTCACTCAGAGATAGTTTCACATAAAGGTAGAAAAAGTAGCCAGGAGGGAGTGCTTGTGAGACTGAAAAGTTACATGACTCAAGGAAGGCTGCTTTTTGCAGTGCCTTGCACATACATGGTTCAATAAACATTTGATGATATTGACTTTGATACCACAAAGTAATAGACAAATAGTTAAAGCTAAGGATTACCCAAAGCATAGGTATATGGTGCGCACAAGTACTATGTGACATACTTAAAAATATTTAGGATAAGTGGTATAAAAGATGTCATCACAGAAAGGTATCAAAAAGACTTGGCTGGTCACACAATGGAGCAATGGACAAGGCAGTGAGCCCAATACTCCACAGTTGCCCTCATAATGTCAAGAGAACATGTGGAAGGTCACTAGAATATTCGGCATGCCCAACAATCAGATCCCCAAATGTATGGGCATGGCAAACTTATGAAAGAGAACATAGATGTGAACCACAATGGATAGGCAGGCACAAGTGGGTTATGAAGAACATCTTAAGTGGGAACACGGACATCATGACATCACAGATGTATCATAGTATCAAAAATTAGGTGATAGTGATAATAATCTACAAGTAATGCCAAGCGGACTGACATGAAATTGTTCCATTTACCTCTATCAGATTTCAGCATTGCATATTTTATTCATTTTCTTGCTCACCTAGTTATCTGACTTTTGAATCATCAGTACTTAGAACTGAGGCCACCAAATCTACTTAAAGGTCATATCACTCATTTCATGTCGTCCGGTCATCATTAGTAATTACAGCTCTTTTTCACACTTGACAAAGAACATGGATATTGGGAGCAGAGTTGTGTTGATATTACCACCCTTTCCTAAGTCTGCAATGTGAATAGCATCTTTCCCTTAAGATATCCTATATTTCCTATATTTTCTATATTTCCGCCTCCTTAGAAAGCAATCACTCTCCTTTTGGCTGGAACAGCACCACAACTGGCTGAAGCAATCTTTGTTGGGAGCAAAAATATCTGCATACTGTATATGGCATACAGTGTCCCCTCTCCTCTCGACCATGATGCACTGGGCTGTCTTGTTTGACCAGCCATGAACCAGTCTGTTTCTTATCTGGATCGGTAGCAGCAGATCCTGTGGGACTACTTATAACACACTTAGTCACATGTGAAGGACTTTTGAGGGGAGAAAAAAAACAAGTATAAGGGAGAGTTCTTTTATGCTAGTAAGAATGCTAGGTTATTTTTCTTTAGCTACTTCTTTTCTTTCTGAATGGAATCTTTATGCTTTGAAGAGCTATTGAAAAGAAAGAAGAAAAGAGACACCAATTTAAAAGAATCACTTGCTCCATCCAAAGCGGTTATTGATTAAGATAAATTGTCTAGATGTGATGTCTAGATGAATTGAAAACTGTAGCAGAGTAACTTCTCTGCTCGAACTCAAATATATTATCATCATTAGCAAGGGTCGATTTCCCTCACTTGCAAGCAACTGTAAAATTGTCAAAGAAGCAACCAACCCATACAAGCGAGGGGGGAAGATATATTTTTTCCAAGGTCCCCCTTTTTTTAACTTTATAAAATTACAATTTATTTATTTCTCTGGGTGGGCACATCATAGAGGCTGTCATATCTAATCAGAGCCTGGAGAAAAAGATGAAAGGGGCCTGCTCACATCTGTGCAGCTGGAACGAGCAGAAAGAAATTGAGAAGATTAAGCAGAGAGAGAGAGAGCTTTCACAGCCCGAGATAACCCAGCTGTATGAAAAATCAAGCCTATTGAACATAAAGGCATCAGCCCACCAAAATAACTACTGGGACCGGGAAGAAGAGGAGTAAGTGTCCTCAAACACACAGAGAGCTGCATGTTGCAGTCCTAACGAATTCACAACTGTTTCTTCCTCCCAGATCACCAGCCCTGCTCTCTACCCCCAATTCTGAAGTCATGGTCACTCTAGTTCCTTTTTTTTTCTTTGAAACAAAGGCTAACATATGGATTCTTAAAGGCAATGAAAAAATCAGGAATTGGTAAAACCCAGGCTGAGCTGACAGTGTCTTGCTTAGAATAAGGTGCTTGACGATATTTCTTTTGACTTAACTGGAAAGAAAAGTTTGAATTTTTAAATCGAACCAAAGAATTTCAGAATTCACCTTTCATTGTGAGTTGGGGTTTTTTCTAGCCTTAAAAACACATCTCTCTTTTTACTATCAGTTAGAGAAATGGCCTGCCATAGTAGGTAGAGAGCTGGCTTCAGAACCAAGAACTGAGTGCTACCCTGAGCAACTCACTTAATGTCTCAATATCCCAAACAGTTCTCTGTGTGGAAAAAAAACAGATAAAGTGCCCACCTATTTTGGTATGGCCAGTTTCCTCACCAAGGTATTATCCTTATCCATAAAATAACAGGTCCAGTCTGGTTAAAAAACAGTGGATTGGAATCTGACAGTCTGTTTTATTATCCTTCAAATGAGAATAATTGTTATGTCATCTAATGAATACTGAGCCATGAGATGTTGTTTCAGAATCTGTGCCGCAAGTGATGATTGATGTTGGGTGTGTATGTGGAATCTGGATTTGGGTAGCTAGGCCTTTACTTACTTGGAAGAAAGGAGAGTTTTTCTCCCTCTCCCAAACTAAATAGAAGTCTTTTCTTAGAGTTAAAAACAAGTTTCTGAAGCTCATTCTCCTTAACAAAAGGCATTTACTAAGTACAGATATGGTGCTCTGCTAGGCACTATACAATTCCATGCCTCCAGTGCCTGTCCTCCATAAGCTTCTAGCAGAACTATACAAAAATATAGTGAAGTAGAGAGAGCCCTTGAATTGGAGTCAGGGGACTCGGTATTATAATCCTACTTTGCAACTTATTAGCTATGTGACCTTAGATGTGGCTCATTTTCATCATCTGTAAGTTGATGCTATCAGAATAGATGACTGGTTAGATCTCTTTCAGCCTGAACTGATAAGCTCTGACCCAGATACTCCCAAAGGCACTTTCTAGATAACTTGGCCCAGAACAAAGAACTAACCCCATGTATTGGAGCAACAGATAAGTCAGGCCCACCAACAGATAAGTCAGCAATAGCCCTAGCCTTCCTGCCAGTCTAGTTTCCCAGTGGAATGTGTGGCAATCCCATGCAGACAGTTTGGTTCTTCTGGGGGGGGGGGGGGGCTTATTGCAAAGTGAGCAATGCTTAAGCCCAGAACACGTTCCTTTCTGGCAATCAGTTCTGCCTGGGATTTATAGTACATTACAGAGAGAGATGTTGGGACAGACAAAAGACGGCGCTCCCTCAGTTTTCCCATGGGTCATTCCTTTTATTTACTATTATTGACCCAATCTGCTTTTCCATTAGATTTACAACACCCTCCAGCTGCTGCTAAGAGTGAACCTAGGTCTTCGCTGGTTATTTGGTTCTTTTCAAGCTAATGATGAAGAAGACTAACAGACATCCAGACAGATATGCGCGCACACACACGCACACACACACTCACTCACTCACTCACTACCCTGCCACCATGGAGACTCACATTTCTTCTTCCCTTCCTGGCAACACGGTGACAAATAGCCAACATTTAAATGAAATGAAACACAAAACCTTACCACCTGGAGGTTTTTCCTATGGCACTAAACTAAATCTACTGTCTACTTGATTGTCTGGCCTGGTCTGCTCACTTTTCCTCTCACTATTTCTTACAGGCACACTCAAATGTTTTGTGTTGGGAAGAGGGAATAATAGCTAACATTTACATAGCACAGTAGAGTTTAGAAAGAACTTTACAAATATTACTTCATTCAATCCTCACAACAACCCTGTGAGTTAGATGCTATTGTTACCCCCATGAAGAAGAAGGAGAAAGTGGAGAAGGAAGGGGGGAAGGGGAAGGGAAAAAGGGAGGGGGAGGGAAAGGGGGAGAGGAAGGGGGAGAGGAAAAGAAACTGAGAGCAAGACTGGTTAAGTGACTTGTCTAGGGTCATATAATTAGTAAATGTCTCGGGCAGGACTCAAACTCAGGTCTTCCTGACTCCAAGTCCAGAGCTCTCTCCTCTATGATACCTAGCACTGATCACTAACTAATCAAAATGCTAAATAGGCCACAAGAGGTAGGCCATAAATACTTCACAAGGGAAGAAAGTGGATCTGGTAGTGTTATCTTCTCGTAGGATCATATATATTCAGAGCTCTAAGGAAAAAGCTTGGGAGGCCAGTGAGTCCAACCCTGTCATTTTAATCAATCAATTCATTGAAAAGAATCATTTATTAAGTATATATGACATACTTGTAAAACTTGTAACTTGTTAAAACTTATAAATTTTTTTTAATCAATCATTTAATGCAAAAAAGAAGCATGTATTAGGTATATAGTATGTGCTAGGTATTGTGGTAGTTGC
Organism: Trichosurus vulpecula; assembly: GCF_011100635.1. Classification (NCBI taxonomy): domain Eukaryota; kingdom Metazoa; phylum Chordata; class Mammalia; order Diprotodontia; family Phalangeridae; genus Trichosurus; species Trichosurus vulpecula. Next base: position 165,633,810 of record NC_050577.1, on the reverse strand, counting down.
TGAAGATAAGACAAAACAGACCTTTGACCTCAAAGAGTTTACATTTCACAACTGAGGAGAGTGAGGCAGAAAGGTTTAATGACCTTTCAAGGCAACAGCCGAGGTAAGATTGGAAGCCAGAGCCCGTAAGTGGAAAGCTAACGCTCTTTCCGCTGCACCGTGCAGTGTGTATGCCCCTGCAGAGGCACGTGTTTCATTATATTAACTCACACTCACTTTCTCATTTTACTTGTCCAGCAATTTCTGCCATGAAGGCCAAAGGTCTCTTTTAGTCATTCCTGGCATCCCTAAGAGTCATAGGAAACATAATAACATCTGTCTGAGGGAGAATAGCAAGTGGTACCTCAGGGGACACAGAAGACCCGGCCCTCCTGCTTATCATTTAAGGGGAGTTGTTTATCTTTTACACACACACACACACACACACACACACACACACACACACACCTGCTCCCTCCCTCTCTTTTCTAAGATGGCCCAGAGCCCTGTCATGATCCCAAATTCTAGAATGTTAGAGATGGGAAGGATCTGAGAGGTCATCCAGTTCAACCCCTTTCTTCTGCAGAGGTGAACACTAGGATCAGGGAGGTTAAAGAGGCTTATTTGAGGTCATCTGGCTAGTCAGTTCTGATAGATTTATTGGTGTATGTACAATGAGGAATGTGAGAAAAAGCAAGAAGTGACTTACATGTTACTGAGGGAACCAACACATAAAACTATAAGTATATATAAAATGCGTACTAAATCAATGCAAGACTCATCTTCCTGAGTTCAAATCCAGCCTCAGACACTTACCCGTTGAGTGGCCCTGGGTAAGTCACTTCACCCTGTTTGCCTCAGTTTTCTCATCTGTAAAATGAGCTGGAGAAGGAAATGTCAAACCACTCAAGTATCTTTGCCAAGAAAACCCCAAAAGGGGTCACAAAGAATCAGACATGACTGAAAAACAACAGAACAACAATTTGGGAAGGAGGTGGGAAGGAAAATATATTTATTAAGTGTCTACTCTGTGCTAGGCACAGTGCTAAGTGATTTTTAAATATTATCTCATTTGATGCTCAATAACAGCCCTGGAAGGTAGTTGCTATTATTATCACCCCTATTTTACAGCTGAGAAAACAAAGCAGATAGAGGTTAAGTGACTTGCCCAGGGTCACACAGCTAGTCTTCCTGACTCCAGGCCCAGCACTCTAGCTACTACATCACCCATCTCCCTTCAGGGGAATACTAAGATTTAGGGGATCCGGAAAAGGGAGGAGGGGGTTGAGCAGAGGTTTAAAAGGAGCTAGGAATTCTAAGAGCTAGATTATAAGATGTTCTGCAAAGGCATTGAGAGAGATGGGATGGAGAATGTTGGATTGCTAAGGGTAACAAAGAAGGTTAGTCTGACTGGACTAGAGAGTGTGTGAAGGAAAGTAATCCAGCAAGGTAAGCTAGAACCAGGTGGTGGAGGGCTTTAAATGCCAAATGGAGGAGTTGGTATTTGAACCTAGAAGTACTAGGATATCTTGAGCTGGGGAGTGACACCTAGCATTAGCCAGGTCTCTCCTCTAGGAATATTACTTTGGCAGTAGTGTTGGGCATGACCTGGAAAGGGGAAGCAGCTAAGCTAATCAAGAGGTTATTACAACAGCCCCTCGGGAGAGGTAATGAGGGCTTGGATTGAGATGAGCGGAGAAAAAGGATTGGGTAGGACAGATGTTGAGGAAGAAGAATGATAATTATTAATATAAATATATTAATTAAAAGATCAAAAATTAATTAAAAAATGAAAAGACTTAGCAACTGACTGGGCATATGGAGAGAACAAAGATCGAAGGATGAGTCAGAGGTTGCAAATCTGGTTACTCTAAGGGCAGTGCTGCCCTTGACAGAAATTGGGAAGGCTGGAAGAGGGGTGGGTTGGTAGAGAAAGATAAGATCTGTTTTGGACATGTTGAGTTGGAGATGCCTATGGGGCACTTAGTTGCACTGGAGTGCTCTTGAACTGCTAAAGAAATCCATTCACATTTTCTAGGGAGATACTAGGTCTGTCACCTTGGCATTAGACCAGAAACTCTAGAAGAACTTTTGCTTACCAAGCTGCATAGGAGGAGAAACCAGAGGAGTGTAGGAGACTCTGGATGCTTTCAGGGACCAACTAACCACATCTGATGCATGAGCAAGAGAGTTGCTTCCTGTTCCTCCTGCAAGTCTACACCAGCTGATGCCATAGCTCAGAGGTCTCTGGAGCCCCCTTCTGGGGGTTTCCCTGTGAGTGGCCCAGCCAAGGACTGTGCTATTGTTCATGAAGGCAATCTATTTAGGCTTATCTCAAAATGTGGCTGTATTCTCCACAGAGAATCCATGGAATCTTGTGGTGAGAATACTTAGCAGGCCAGGGAGGAAAGGAGCAGCAATCACCTACTGCAGAGGGAAGGATGGACTCCGAATCAAGATCCAAGTGAGCATAAATAAAAGACAGGATAGGCGATCTGGACTTTTCAGATGTTAAACACAAGGGCCACAATACTCCCAAGTGCACCCGAAACCCCATGCAACTGGGAAATATTTAACAAAGCAAATAAAAATATAATAGAACATAGATAATGTTGATATGTGGTTTTCTAAGTCAATATGCGGCCACAGGGGTCCTAATCTATAGTTGGGTGGCCCTGGTCTATTTGTGGACACCACTCTTCTAGAGCAATGAAATCAACAAAAGCCATGTGCAACGTGAGTCCCTGGATAAAGTTGTAGAGGTACAAGGGAAGGTAGTCAAGCTAACTGTTTGACTCAATGTTCTCACAAAACATTGACCTTTGATGATGGCTGCATTCAGTGCCTCCTTCTTGTACATTAATATGTCAGCATGGGTGCATGGCTGGATGGGCATTTCCTTCTGATCTAGTCACACCAATGAGACTTTGGTCTCAGAAAACAGATATGAAACACTCAGGGATTTTTGTGTTGCAAAAAGAGCACTGGACTTAATAATTAGATTCCTTTGATTCAAATCCTGGTTATAACACTTATTTATACTTTCCTCATCTCTCAGACTGATATTACAGTGTTCTTGCGCTGACAGTATTATTGTCAAGGGAAGCTTGGGTAGGTGGTGCAGTGGATAGAGCACAGGACCTGAAGTAAGGAAAGATTCATTTTGCGGCCTCAGACACTTACTAGCTCTGTGACCCTGGACAAGTCACTTAATCCTGCTTGCCTCAATTTCTTTATCTGTAAAATGAGCTGGAGAAGGAAATGGCAAACCACTCCAGTATCTTTGCCAAGAAAACCCCACATGGGGTCATGAAGAGTCAGACACAACTGAAACAGCTGAACAACAAATTTTTGTCAAGGTAATGACGTACCGTAAGTGAAATCACTTTGTAAATTGTAAAGGCGCTATAAACACATTCAGGATCATAATCATTGGACAGGCTGCTATTCTGCTATCATTCTGCACTTTATGGAGAAGCAAGAAAAATACCAGTGTTGATGGAGAGAAGCATCTATAGTAGGAGAAATCTATCCATTTGAAAAGCCAGTAGTGATGGCTGAAAAGATGGTCAGAAAAGGTAATCTATGCCAGGGTATGAGTTACAAAGAGCAAGACATGATTAGGGGCAGTGCCAAAGATCTAACTTGAAATCTCAAAACCATTCAAAATGAGTGACAGATAAAGGTATCCCTTGATTAGAAATTATGGATTCATTTCCCTGAGGAGGTGGTGGCAGCCCCATCATCTGAGACATGTAAATCTGATATAGATGGATATCTCAGAATGTACAGGTTAGGGTAACAATAGTCCCTTGGCAGAGGGAAAGGGACTAGGTGACCTGCCAGGTCCTTCCCATTTGTCTTCTCAGTGTTAATAATAGTAACAGGGAAACAGACTCCAAAATAACACTTTAGTGGTAAACAGCATTCCCTTCTACTCCTGAACATGTAGTCAATGGGTTTATATTTGAACAAAAGGAAAAGTGCCTGTGGACAGCTGTGCCTACAAATTGGCAACTTCCAGTTTTTCTTCTCTTCTTTCCAGCCATCCACAGCCCAATGAGCACCATCCATGCAGTGAATAATTAATAACAGCAAGTTCATAAAAATGTTAAGGTTTAATCCTTCATTTTTCTTATCTCCTTTGATCCTTACCATAACCCTGGGAGGTGGGTAGTACACGTCATTATTTCCTATTTTGCAGATAAAGAATTACCCATCTGCAGAAAGGTGAGATGTTTATAGCCACACAACCAGTGTTGACCTCAGTTTCTCTAACTCTGTGTCCAGGGCTCTTTCCCACTGGAATGATGTGCCTCTCCCATTAATAAGGGATACTCCATTCAGCAACTCTAATAATGAACCTAGAATCTTACAGCCCTTTGGATCACCAACATCACAAAGGTGATCAGGATAGGAATATTAATAATAAATATGAGCCTGCGCATCATTTTATCAGCATTAGCACATTCCCTCTTTAGAGCTTTAGTAGGTAGCAGAATCACTGCAAATATGCATCTACATAAGGGTTCCTAGTCTTTGTGTATGTGTCTTGGGCTACTTTGGCAGTCTGGGGGAGTTTATGGATCCCTTTTCCGAATATTTTTAAATACATAAAATAATATGCATAGCATTACAAAGGAAACAAATTATATTGAAATAGTTATCAAAATATTTTTAAGTTCACAGATCCCAGCTTAAGAACCCCTGATAGAAATGGTCACTATAGCCTATCAGAGGAAGAAATAAACTGCTAGATGTGTGCTATGAATTTCTGAGTACTCTAGGTAGACCGTTAACTCTTCCTGCCCCTTTAATAGAGACACACAGATATGTACTACCGATAATAATGTTTTCCAGTCTCCACTGCCAAGCTTAGCTATTTCACTCTGCAAAACCAAGGGCACTTACCCAAGCTTCAGCTAGAAAGAAAAAAAGTCTTAATCCTTAAAAAAGATGATTGTCCCTTGAGGTTAGGGCAGGAACTAGGCTAAAGATAGTTCTCAGTTTCTATCTGTACAGTTGCCATCAATTCCTGCCTTCAGCAAGAGAATGAACTCTCTGTGTTCAAATTGTTCTCTTTTTTATCTCAAAATTGTGGTTAATACCAATTTAATTGATTTCAATGTGTTTTATGGTCCTTGAGCGAATGATACCATAAATCCATTCTTATGTTGCACTTTCTGTCCCTGAAATTAGATGGATACAGGCACAATAGAATGCTCCCATTTCAGTCTTCCATTTCACTGCCTTGTAGGAAAAAGTAGAACCATGGGATCTCAGAATTGTGGTGCTCTTAGGCTAGGAGCAGCAAACAAACCAAGAACTTGGGTAGATCAGATCTTCAAATGGGAATCTTGGTACATGGATAGAGTATTGGAACCAGAGTCAAGAAGACTATGACCCTGGGCAAGTCGCTTAACCTCTTTGCCTCAGTTTCCTGAATCTTAAAATGGGAATTATGACAGCACCTATCAAGCAGATATATTTGAGGATCAAATGAGATAATATTTGTAAAGCATTTAGCACAGTGACTAGCACACAGTAGCTTGGTATATAAATACTATTTCCCTTCCCTTCAAAGAGCTGCTAGAATTGGCACATTTGTGTTTGAGGCTGGTATCAACCAGGATCACCCCTTAGGACTGATAGAGAGTGGTCCTGCCATAAAACCATATTCTATGGCTGTTGAGAGGTGGCGGAGGTGACCCCTAAGGGTTGAAGGTTTGAACTGGAGCACCTCCTCCACTCAAGAGGTAGCACCCGTTACTATTGTTCAGTTGTTTCAGTTGTATCCAATTCTTTGTGACCCCATTTGTAGTTTTCTTGGCAAAGATATTGGAGTGGTCTACCATTTCCTACTCCAGCTTATTTTACAGAAGAGGAAACTGAGGCCCATAAGAATTAATGACTTGTGAAGGGTCACACAGCTAGTGCCTGAGGCCAGATTTGAACTTAGAAAGATGAATCTACCTGACACTAGGGCTGGCAGTCTATCCACTGCACCACCTACCTGCCTCAAGTAGTGTCTATAAGAGTACCTTCTGCCTATACATCTTGAGTGATGGCTATCATATAGCTAGCATTAACAGAGCAGTTGAAAATTTGAAAAATGCTTTACATGTGTTAGCTCATAACAACTCTATGAGGTAGGTGCTATTATTATTATTATTAATACAGATGTGGAAACTGAGGCTGAGAGAGGCTAAATGACTTATCCAAGGTCACATGGCTAATAAATGTCAGAGGCAAGATTTGAATTCAGGTCTACCTGACTCCAAGTTCATTTCTCTATCTGCTACATCACCTAGCTGGACCTGACTCAGTAGAACAAATCTTATGATAGTTACTTCATTTCTTTCCCTCTTCAGGAAAATGGGGCAGTCAGAAAATCCCAGATTTAGGGTGGGAAATGACATTCTCTGTCAGAGCCAGGTGATGGCTAGTCTAACCCTATCATCTTACAGATGAAGATAATACTAAGAATGGAATGACTTAAATCTAGCCTATAGTACTCTAGTGAGGAGATGCACCTAAAACAAACTTTTTAAAAACTGTGTGGCTATGAAGCATTTTAAATGGCAAACTGGATGTCTTTGCACAGAGCTATGGGCTTTTCTGATGCTTTACCTCCCCATTCTCCCTTTCCCTCCCCATCATACCTACTGCCCTCCCCGACGCAAAGGGATGCAGCTAGACGATAAGAAAAAATAGACACAAAGGCTCTGATAGCCAGCCTTAAAAATAAGTGTGAAGTGATTAATTTCACAGTAGGCTTTTCCTATTCCTTGGTAAATCTAGCTGAATTTACTGACTGATTGGGCAATATCGACTCTGAAAGGCACAGTTGTACTATTTTCTGGTGTATTGTTTCTTTCTACCTCTCAAAATAAAACTTCCTTGAAATCCTGCAGTATATCAACTTGCTAGTTCAGTGAGAAGTATACTACTAGCTTTTCTTAAGTCTATGGAGGAAACTTTGCTATGCTAAAACTTAGTTTTCCAAAATGATTTAATTACTTCGAGCACCATTGTCAAGTATGGATTTCTTCATGGTTCTTCACTGATCTACCTAGCTTCTCCATTTATCTGATGCCTCTTTTTACCCCTAAGAGGGATACTTAGAAGTACATATAATTTTGATACATTTATTTACAAACTAATACATTTTAGAAAATAAATACCACCCTATTTGTAGAGTCAGAAAGAAAAATGCTTTTCAACACCATTCCAAGAGCCCTGCCTTGTAATCTCTATTATGCCAAATCGTTTTAGCTGTGGTGTTAAATTGAAATGATAACAATGCACCACAATTCAGAGAGCACAAGACCAAGATAACGGAATTGTACTGGGTATCTTCATTTTTATGGCTGAGAAATATTATACCCTTTCAAATCTATGTGGTGCATATTGATGGCTTTAATTATTTGAGGGCTTTTGGTTTTTCCCCTCCCTTAAGCATATGCATGGAATTTCAAATAACTTTTGATCCCCTGGAATGGGCTTATTTCCTATAACTGTATCATTAATGTCAAGAGGCAGATTGCTGGGGATGACGATAAGGTATCATTTCCTGACTTAATTGGCTGCCATTGTAGGCCAATGGAGCAGTCAAGCTCCTGGTCTCTTTTATGTATACATCTCAATCTGAAATCTAGCCAAATTAAGGGACTCAATTAATTGTGCTTGCTATAATCCAGCTATAGAAATAAATTGCTAGAGATTAGGATAATGTGTTTTAGTGTATCTCTATTTGCTTTTCCATTTGTAATAATATCCTATTCATCACGATATTCAAGTGCAAACTAGTAAGCTTTCTATTACGTAGAATTTTTTTTTATCACCAGAGAACAAAGAAGGGAATATAAATATTTTTAAACTATGCAGTTGCTTTGTTTCCATTTATCTGAGTTCTCATCTTTCTGAAGGCAAAGTACAATATACTGTCAAAAACCCTGTGCTAAGAGTCAGAAAATGTAAAGTATCACTTTATCTTGGCCACTAATTCTTGAGTGATATTAATAAAAACCATTTCACTTCTTTTTGCCCCATTTTCTTTATCTGTAAAATTCAGAGGTTATATGGGGGACGGAGGAAAATAGGAGAATAGAAGAAGAATTTCTTTTTTTCTTTTTTTTAATTAGATTTTTTATTTTTAGTTTACAACACTTAGTTTTACATGTTCTTGAGTTTCAAATTTTCTTCCCTTCCCTCCCCTCTTCCCTTCCCCCAGGACAGCATGCTGTCCAATATAGATTCTACATAAACCTTCGTATTAAACTTATTTACACAATAGTCAAGTTGCAAAGAAGAATTATGACCAATGGAATTAATCATGAGCGAGAAGAAATAAAATCGAAAAAAAAGAGAGAGAGCAAATAGTTTGCCTCACTCTGCATTCAGATTCCACAGTTCTTTCTCTGGATAGAGCTAGCTTTTTCCATCATGAGTCCTTTGGAGCTGTCTTTGAGCCTTGTATTGCTGAGGAGAGCCAAGTCTATCAAAGTCAGTTGTCACAGAATCAACCTCTGTGGTTGTGAATAATGTTTTCCTGAGAACAAGAATTTCTTAGCCATGTACTATGAGCCAGGCATTGTGCAGAGTGCTTTTACATATGTTAACTCATTTGATATTCACAACACCTTGAGGTAGATGCCATTATAATCTCCAATTTACAGTTAAGAACACCGAGGCAGACAGAATTTAAGTGACTTGCTCAGGGTCGCACAGCTAATAAGTGTCTGAGGCCAGATTTGAACTCAGGAAGATGAGTCTTCCTGACTCCAGGCCTGGTACTCTGTCCACCTAGCTGCCCCACATGGTACATAGTAAGTACTTAAGAAAATGCTTCTTTAATGACTCCTGGAGTCACCAGGACCTCTAAGACCATGGACAATTTACCATATACTTTGGTTAATTGTGAGTAGATGGAAGTTCAAACATCTGTCAACCAACAAGTATATATTTATTTAAATGAATTCATTGACAATTTCTCTACTCTCTCTCTCTCTCTCTCTCTCCATTACTAATTTAGATGGCTATAAATTCAGTTTCTTATGAATTTAGTTTACGGGGATGCTGTATTTTTTTCAACTGAGTACCCATTGCACTGTCTATCTAGTGTTATTGTGAGGAAAGTGCTTTGTAATGTAAATTTTATGGAAGTTATTATCTCACTCTTCTCAACTTGATGGAGTCCAGATAGAGTCAGGGATAAACCATCATCTGGCTAATATTCTTTATATTTATATTTATGTTCCATACACAACTGCAAGGATGAATGAAATAACTGTTCTTTGTAACTGAATGAAAATATTAGGTAACTGAAGAGTCAGCCACTAATCAAAGACCCATCATAGGATTGCTGATCTAGGGTTGGCAAGATCCTTAAGGATCATCTTAGCCCAATCTTCTTCACTTTTAAAAAATGGGGCCCAGATAGGTTCAATGATTTTCCCAGAATAGCAGAGCCAGAATTCAGACTCGGGTTCTGTGACTGCACAATCAATGCCCCTTTTACAGCATCATGCTGCCTTATGCTGCTCCACCCTACCCCACCTATCTCTTTTCAAAGCCATGGCCCTCTTTTAGTGCCTGTGTTGATTTTAGGTCGTAAAACTTTCATAAGACTCACTTTTCTCATTTGTAAAATGGGGAATAATACTGCCCTACCTACTCTGTTGTTCTGAGGCCTGAGCAAGGCAATGAAAATGGAAGCACCTGGTGGACTACTAAGTATCCTATACATATGCAGTTCTTATTGTTACACAGAAAGAAGGCCAGGTAACTGTTTCAGTTTAGAATCTACAAAGGATACTAGAACTCTGTTATCAGTATTAGAGCCCTTTATAAGACCATAGGATTTAGAGCTGGATAGGAACTACAAAATTCACTTCATCCAATTCCCTCATTTTATAGATGAGGGAAGAGAGGTCAAAGGAGTTTAGGTAACTTTCTTTTTTAATTATTACATAGTGTGTGTGTGTGTGTGTGTGTGTGTGTGTGCCCTCATGAGTGTGTGTTAGGCTGAGTGTTCTTCCCATTAATACCATTATCGATAAGTATAGGAACTTTGACCAATTCAGTTTCTAACCTGTTCCAGTTCACCCCTTATTAACTATTCTGGGTCTTTTTCCCTTCCCCCCCCTGCTTATCACACTGGTGCCAAACTTAGTGCAGACAACTAATCAGAATTCCTGACCTTTAGAGAACCATGTACCTCAACCACCTTGGTAACTGGGAAAAGTTAAATAATCTTTAAATAAGAAGATCATTGAAGTAGCCAATAGTAGTGTCTTTTATCTCCAAATACTGCTCTTTGCCCTGTGCCATGATGTCTCCCAAATCCTTCTGTGATGATGCAGAAATTAGTGTAGGCTACCTTGAATGGTTATTTCCAGAATTAAGTTCCATAGGGCAGGGAATGAGTCTTACCCTATCCTGTAGCACAACAGAAATTCAACGAATGTTAGATAAAGTCGGTGATCCTTCTCCAGAAGCTTACTTTGTGTACTGATCACCAAGCCCCGACTGGGAATTAGGAAAAAAGTCTATGCAAAACTCTAAAAGCAAGTATGTTTTTACTGAGAGTGTCCGGCATTTGTAGGACTGAATAATAGCTGCACATTAGCCTGTGACTGGAGAGAATCTACAATGACTTGTAGGTACCAATAATGGATTATACCTAATAGTCTTTCTAGAAGAATAGTTTGACTTATTTTTCCTTAAATATATTATCTTACGAATGAATCTGTCCCTATTCTTCCCACTGAAATTGATACAGAATATCTTCTGGTAGTTTATTCTAAGTAGTTTGGCATCTCAACAGCTAGAAGAATTTAATATGCTTAGAGATTTCACTAGGTAGTCCCTACTTGAGATCATTTCTAAAGATATTGTTATGGGAATTTCTGATTTCCTTTTTATTATTTGGGACTCAGGCTTATTCCTCCTGCAAATTTTGGTTAATATTAAGCTTTCTATATATTAGAAACAGCCAGTGAAAATTCCCAGAGTTATGAAATGGAGAGGCAGGAGGCCACTGTCACTGTATCACAGAGTACATGGCGGGAAAGTGTAAGGTATAATAAGACTGGAAAGGTTCTGGAGGGGAGACCAGATTATGAGAGACTTTGAATGCCAAACAGATTTTATATTTGACCTTGGAATTGATAGGGAACCAATGGAGTTTATTGAGTAAGGGGAGTGATGTGGTCAGATGTATACTTTAGGAAGATAACTTTGATAGCTGGGTGGAGGATGGGATGGAGTGGGGAGAGACTTAAGAAGAATAACTCTGTATGGTCATGGGATGTCCCAGATTTCTTGGTTCTTACTCCATTCTAATGACTTTGCTCATTGACCCAAAAGTTAACTCCTTTGTGCTTAGTGGCCTTCTACCTTCTACCTGTCTTCCCAGTTTAAATTTTTTTTTGAAAATCTCCCCCATGGAGACCCTAGGAAAGTAACAACATCTTTCCCCCACCTTGACTGTGATGATCTATTCTTAAGATGCTGGGACACCAGGCACCCAAGGGCTTGAGGTACCTACTGGATAGTCCAACATAGGGTTATATGGGTTATTTTGAGAATCACAGGGCTAATATGTTCTGGATTTGGACTCAGAAGAATCAGGTTCAAATCCTGTCCCTCTCACTTACAAACCCCTTTAGATTTTAGTTTCCTTGTCAGTAAAGTAAGGAGAATAAACAAGATGAGCATTAAGGTCCCTTTCAGGTCTGCATTTCAAGATCTTCATGCTTTCTCCCCTTAGCTCAGAGTTATAACTAGAGTGTAGCTACTAGGCTTGTGTCAAAGCAGCAACATACAGAATAGGCAAACACCACTTATGCGTTAGCAGTACAGGAATAATTGAGTTCTAGCATCAATTGGCAATAAGAACTATTCAATCAGGAAACTACCAAATGATGGGTTTTCTTCCTCTCCCTACCCCTTCTTCGGTGGCTGTGGATATGAAGTCAGAAAACCTAGGTTCAAATTCCAGCTCTGCAAGTTGCTACCTGGGTGAGATGGGACAAGTTACTTAAACTCTCTGGGCCTCAGTCTTCTCACGTAGAAAATTAGAAAGGACCCGACGATATCAAGGCCCCTCTTAACTGTGAATATATGATCCTGTGCATCCCAGGCAAGCTCCTGCTGCTTTGACCAGGTCCTGCCCCACCCCCGCCACCACCACAAGTAGCAGCTTCTCACAAATGTCCTCATGATATCACTGGGGTGGGGGGGGTGTTGTTTGCCCCTAAGAATTTGTGTTCGAGGCTTTCTCCTCTTCCCAGATGGATATGTCTAAAAATGTCGATTTTAGAGACTGTTTAGTGAAACTTGCCTAGGTTTCAAAATTGCTAGTTTACTGACTCCTCTCCAATCCCTGCCCCTTCCAAAAGAAATAACTCTCAAGACAATTATCTAATAAACTCAATCGCACTAAGGTGTAGATGACTAACAAGAGTTAACGTTACCTCTCCACCCCATCCCAGCTATTTTATCAACCAAAAGGCCAATTGCTGTTGTCATTGCTGTTCAGGTATTTAAATCATGTCTGACTCTCTATGACCCTATTTTGGGGTTTTCTTGGCAAAGATACTAGAGTGGTTTCCCATTCCTTCTGTAACTGATTTTACAAATGACAAAACTGAAGCAAACAGGGTTAAGTGACTTGCCCAGGGTCACACAGCTATTAAGTGTCTGAGGCCAGATTTGAACTCAGGAAGACGAGTCTTCTAAGCCCAGTGCTCTGTCTACTCTGACACCTAGCTGCCCCAAAGGTCAATAAATTGTTCTAATTGTGGAATTTCAGGTATTGGTGACTTTTAGGTATAGGTGGCCTGGTAGTGGAGAACATCGAGTAGGTATGCAGTGCTCCCTGAGATAATACCATAGAAGCTATCTTTTCCTTTGCCTGTTCACAAGCTTGGCTCTAATTGTAGCAATATTTGTACTAAATGAACCATATGAGGATTTTCACCTGGACAGGCTTTGCGATTGGAATCCAAGGCACAGCTGTCAATCTAGGCTTCCATCCATGACTGCCCCGTAACCATCGCCCTGAAAATTCTGGATGGCAGCTCCCCTCTGCTTTGGTTCCAGACCTTATGTTCCGGTAATTCACATCAATTTGGTCTTTAGTCTTCGGCGTACTAATGGATGCAACTGTCCAGCGTTAACAAGACACAATTTATCATCCTTATTTAGAGAACCCAAAAGGACACGGCAACCACAAAAGCCAACCCTTGGAAAAACCACCGCCTGTAATTCTCCTTCCAAATGAGTGAAAGGGATGTTCATTTTACATATTCATCCTATCATTAATCCATAACATTTTTCCAAAAATACCCTCTGAGATTATAGAATTTAGTGCTAGAAAGGGCCTTCAAGGTCAAACGTTCCTAAGCCCTCTCTTTATAGATAAGGAAAAAAGTTACTTGTCCAAGATGACACAGAATTCAAACCCAGGTTTTTAATTCTGAATCCAGGACTCTTTCCATTCTGCCATGATCGTCTCTCCAAATTTCACTGCTTTCTCCTGGACTTGAATCAGGAGCCTCTGTGGCTACCCATGACTACACGGCCTTACATAACATTCTCTTAAAGAGAGACAGTGAAGCACAGTCATGAGAATGCTGGGCTTGGATTTAGAAGACCATCTATAAAATGATAATAATATATTCCCTATTGGTGCAGTGGGTCAAGTGCTATGTCTTCTTTCCTACAACTCAAAGGACTAGCGTGAGCAAAGTGTTTTTAATATTTACCTTTTAAAGCTGAATCAGGAAGACTACGTATTTCTACATCAGGTGTCCTCAACTTTGGGTTCATTAAAAATGTGAATTTTTTTTTTAAAATTGATAGCCGTATTTTAATATCATTGGTTCCTTTGTGATCGAATGTATTTTATTTTATGTATTTAAAAATGTTATTCTGAGAAAAGGTCCATAGCTCTCATAAGACTATCCAAGGGGCCTTGACTTGAAAAAATATAAAGTACCCTGGCCTAGCTATCTGTTCTTTCACACTCTAACTTCATTAAATTCTTTACTTTGTTATGGTGCCTCAAATTCCTCCAACTAGATGCGCATTTGGCCATGAGATTTTGTAATTCTTATGAGCAAAGGTAGTAGACAGAGAACCAGCCTAGGAGTTGAAGAGATGGAGTCTGGTATCCACTTTTGCAACTAACTAGGTAAAATATATAATGAATAAATGTCAGTGTCTATGTCTAGGTACAAAAACTCAATTCTATGGAGCAGGAAGTGACCTATTCCACAGAGACAATGTTTCACATGCAAAATAAAGCTTTAATTTATCACAAGTTTAAAATGAATGAACAGTGGAATATTTTTTTTGTTTATCGGTTCAGTTGTGTCCAACTCTTTGGAATCCCATTATGGGGTTTTCTTGGCAAAGATGATGGAGTGGTTTGGCATTTCCTTATCCAATGGATTAAGGCAAAGAGAGGTTAAGTGACTCACCCATGGTCACATAGCTGGTAAGCGTCTGAGGCTTCATTTGAACTCAGGTTTTCCTGACTCCAAGTCCATCACTGGATCTACTGAGCTACCTAGCTGACCATAATACACATTATATATGATAACTACATTAGAGAAGAAGGAAAGAAATTGTCATGTGAGGTTGGGTTGTGGCGAGAAGGAAGAATCAGCACTGACTGGAGAGACCAGTGTATTAGTTTTAAAGTGTGGGTTCAAAAGAAGTACATTATGAAGAGGGAGCATTTCATGTTAAAGGAACAGAGGGAGCAGAAACATGAAGTGGGACAAAACAGGGCATGTTCGAGGGAAGAATAAGTAGAACATAGTGCATGTGGTAGGGAGTCGTGAAAGATCAGAATGGAAAGCAGGGTAGTGCTTGATGGTGGAGGACCTTCAACGCCAGGCAAAGGAGTTTAAACTTATTTAGTATGGAACCATGGATGGTTTTAATCAGAGAAGAGAAACGGAATAAGTAAGATTTGTCTTGCAGTTGTATTAAGGAAGGTTTGGAGAGGGGAGAAGATGGAGGCAGGAGCATCTTCTAGGAGACTACTGCAATAGTCCAGTCAAGAGGCAATCAGGGCCTGTATTTAGGGTAGTGGTCATGGCAATATAGAGGAGGAGATGGATGTAAATAATATTGTAGTATTACTATAGAATTGATTGTATTTGGTGACTAGCAATGATAGAGTTAAAGTTAGGCTTAGAGTTGGGAAGACCTGGGCTTGTGTCCTGCTTGAGGCACATAGTTGATAAGGATCCATGGGTAAATCACTTAACCTCTCTTGGACATCCATTTTCTTCATCTGTAAAATGAGGGGGTGGGATTAAATGACCGCTAAGGTCCCTTCCAGTTTTAAAAATATGGTTCTATGAAGAATGAAAGGTTCCCAACATAGGAGTATGTGGAAATTTTGGTAGAACTGAAAGAAGTAGTAAAGTCAGAAGGAAGAGCAGGTTTAGAGAGAGAGATAATATGTTTAAGTTTGGGATACATTAAATGTGAGGTCACAGCAGAGAGACATCCAGGAGAAAGCATTCTGGAAACAGATTAAGATGTGGAACTCACAAAGAGAGGTTGAGGCTAGAGATATATATTTGGGAGTCATATATATTGAGGTGATGGTAAAGTCATGGGTGTGAATTAAATTATCAGAGGAGAAAGTACAGAAAGAGAAAAGGGCTAAGGACTGAACCTTAAGGAATAGTGACCTCAAGGGCTCAAAGAACGGCAATAAAGCCAGAGGAAGCACAGAAGGGATAGTTAATGGTAGGAGTCGGTTAATCAATAAGCATTTATTAAGCATCTACTATATAGCAGGCACTGTGCTAAGTGCTGGGGATACAAAGAAAGGCAAAATACACTTCCTGCTCTCAAGGACCATGCAAACAATTATATCCAAACAAACTA